>NC_034411.1:59732591-59991136 GCF_002078875.1 Numida meleagris
GGAGGGGGGAGATGGATCTCATGTCTCCAGCTAATAGGAGTGGTAGCCCGGGGAGAAAAAGTCATTTCCATCTCCTAGGAATCCTAACTCAGTGCCAACGCCTGCTCTCCAAGACCAGCATTGTCTTAAGCGCTGATTCTAATCAGGGACCAACGCAGAGTCTCCCTTGTTCACGTCCAGCTCCATTCATCCAGCAGCTCTCTTAAAGGATCTAACAGTGCCAAGACCATGTGCTGCTAGCACAAAGTCTTTACAAACACAAAGTGTGTGTAGGGTATACTTCTTGGACAGACCTTTTGCCTAAAGGATCCTAGAGCTCCTTTGCAGACACCTAGTGCCACTTACCACAACAATAACAATCTCTCTAATTTACAGATGGCATGTGCTTCCCAACAGCACCAGGAAAAACTAAATAGAGACCTCAGATCTATTAGTGTATATTATATTATTCTGAGATTCAGTATACTCAGTATACAGAGGGTGGTGACGCACTGGAACAAGTTGCCCAAGGAGGCTGTGGATGCCCCATCGCTGGAGGCATTCAAGGCCAGGCTGGATGTGGCTCTGGGCAGCCTGGTCTAGTGGCTGGCAACCCTGCACACAGCAGGGAGGTTGAAACTAGATGATCATTATGGTCCTTTTCAACCCAAGCTATTCTATGATTCTATGATTCTATGACTCTAAGCTACCTCTCATACTGAAGAGTCCTGGGACAAACTTTCCATTCAACATTTCAGCAAATTTGCAAGAAGGTAACTTGGTGAAGTCAGCAGAAAGCACTCCAGAGTGAAGTCTGCTGTGTGTAGAGTGACCTTCCCCTTGTACTACTGGGAGGAAGCAGCTACTAAGCAGCACTAAGAAAGAGTTAGAAAATACATGTGATGGTGTGGTTGCCCTGTACTTCTACTGCAGGATCCCCCTTGTATACTGAGAACAACTATCTAAAATATAAAGCAGCAGCAGCATGCTCTGTATGTCTCCTACTGAAACTGGGAGAAAATTAGTTCGTCCAACCTTAGTTACTTGCTCTGGAATCTGGCCAAGATAACAGGGCTAATGTAATTCTTGCCAAATTTATGTCACAGGGTATTCATGTGGTCAGCACCTTGGCAGATACATTATACATAGCCCCTGTTTAGATTACTCTTTTCATACAAATACAGAAGAATCTGTCTGTCTTTTACATACAACATATTTGTGAACCGGAATGTATTTATTGCATGAGTGCAGCAAAATATTTCTGGAAAATTGTTTTCCTCCTCCCTGCTAATCGGTTACAATTGCATGGGATGGCCAGGGTGTAATGCAGATGGAAACAATCAAGGCTCAGGAAAATATTCTGTTTCCATTACTAGATATTTCCGCCTCCCCTCCCCCCCCAGAAATAAAAAGCTTATAGTTCGATTACTCTTATTTTGATGTTCTTCAATCTCTTGCAGCACGAGATTATCCTCTTCTCTTAAGAACATCTTGACTACAAGTTTGGGAGTTTAAATTCAGTCAAACTGTTGACTTGTTCACAGAGAAAACTTGCATATTGCCCAAGACAACTCTCTTTAGACTCTCACTGTAATCTGAGGAATGACAGATGATCTTCAGCTCCTACTTCAGGTTACTGCTCTGAATCTGGCAATGACACCAAGATTAGGTATATGAGGCCAAACAAATGTTTTTCTTTGATTATTTCCAATAACTAATGGGCCAACTTGAGGGAGATTGGCTAGGATAGTTACTTATTTTCAGAGAAAACAGATCATATTCAGAGAGGTGGCTTCGATGTGTACGTACAAAACATGAAAGAAATGCTCACAGCTGCCACTTTATGCCCGATTGACCCTTGCCTTGTGGCAAGAAAGAATACTGAAGAGTCACCATGAATCTCCCCATTTCTTGTACCAAAAGTTGTCCTCATCCTAACCCCCATATAGGAAGTTCCAGCAGAAGGCATTCTGGGGGCAAGCTTAGGAAGCAAAACAAAATGCCTGAAGGAATTTGATACACTGGTGATTTTGTAAAGGGCCATTCCAAAAGGGATGCAAGTCAGGGTTACTGGTACTGAACCAAACAGATGCATATCAGGCCTCAAAAAATTCCACATCATTAGCATTGGCACAAGGACATATTTCCCTGTTATCCTTAATATGAGCCAGTATAGAGGAAAAACTACCAAAGGGAAGGCATGACAGATGTGAGTCACCTCTATTAACTTGCAAAAGTCATGTACATGTGTCAAAACAGCATATTAAAATGGATTAGCCATTCACACAAATAAGAACAACATGTGCATTTGTTTCAGCTAGGATAAAAATCACAAAGGCAATCAATTCTCATACAGCATATGCGAAAAAGAACTTGGCACAAAGGACAGCATAACCCAAGTGTTCAGATACACATTTAAGTCTGCATGTTATTTTTTTCAGCTTTCAGGTTACTAGTCTGCTCCAGAAGGCCATGAGAAACCGCAGCTTGAAGGAAGAAATAGCAATTTTGTACTCTCGATTTATTCTCTAAAGTGACTATTTTTTCCCCCGCGTGGCTTTATATCCTATTCACACAGCTATGTTAAAACAACACTAAACGGCACAGTAAATACATTGTAATAAATACATTTTTCTGGACAATAAATATTTGGGCATTTTTCCATGACTGTGTTAACGATAAACAATTTTACCATATACATAGCAGCCATTTAGCATTGAGGATGTTTTCCAGCAACTGGACTCCCACTGTCAACCAGACACAATCATGCTGATGGATGAACCATATTTACTAGCAAGATTTTGGATCAAAGAAGGAGATTACAGATTAGGCAAGCATAAGTATTTTGATTTTACCTCATAATATTCACAATAATTTGTTCCATTCATTGGGATTTTGCAAACAGCTCTGTCATTTTTCAGAGATTATAAGAAAAGTCACTTTGCTCATTAGTTCTCACATGCAGCAGAATTTTATAATATCTGAGAGCATGGAACCATGTCACACACAAACCAGGGCAGAAGAGTAGCAAATCCCTTGAAGTAGAGATGCAGTTTCTCAACTCCAAAAACCACCTCCACAAGCTCTCTCACAAAGCAGGGGAACAGAGTCACAGCTAGATGTACACTCAGCTTTGCTGCCTTACAGCTGTCCTTTCTGAAAAGTAGTCAGAGAAAAACACTTTAGGTAGATAAAATCATAGTAGCTTGTTTTCACTCATTTCACATAATCACAGAATTGTAGGGACTGGAAGGGATCTCTGGAGATTATCAAGTCCACCCCTCCTTTAGCAGGAGCTAAAGCAGATTCCCTAGAGTAGGTAGACAAGGAAAGCGTCCAAGTGGATTTTGAATATCCCCAGAGAAAAAAACTCCACCACCATGACTGGTGGCCTGTTCCAGTGCTCTGTGACCCCCAAAGTGAAGAATTTTTTCCTCATGTTCGTATGGGTCTTCCTATGCTCCAGCTGGTGCTCATTGCCCCTTGTTCTGTTGCTGGGCACCACTGAAAACATTCTGGCCCCATCCACTTGACTCTTGCACTTAGATATTTACAAGCACTGATAAGATTCCTCCTCAGTCTTCTACTCTCCAGGCTGAACAGTCCTGGGTTTCTCAGCCTTAGGGTTTCTCCTAAGGGAGATGCTCCAGGCCCCCCATCATCTCTGTGGCCCTCCACTGAGTTCTCTCTAGTAGTTCTCTGTCTTTCTTGAACTGAGGAGCCCAGAACTGGACACAGTACTCCAGATATGGCCTCACCAGGGCAGAGTAGAGGAGGAAGATTGCCTCCCTCAGCCTGCTAGCCACACTCTTTTTTAATGCACTCCAGGATATTACTGGCCTTCTTGGCCACAAGGGCACACTGCTGGCTCATGGCCAACCTGTTGTCCACCAGGACAACAAGGGGTCTGTCTTCACAGAGCTCATTTCTAGCAGTTCAGCCCCTAACCTGTGCTGATGCATACAGTTCTTCCACCCCAGGTGTAGAGCTCAGCACTTGCTCTTGTTGAACTTCATCAGGTTCCTCTTTGCCCAGCTCTCTGGTCTGTCCAGGCCTTGTTGAATGGCAGTACAGCCTTCTGGTGTATCAGCCACTCCTCCCAGATTTGTGTCATCAGCAAACTTGCTGAGGGTGCATTCTATCTCTTCATCCAGATTGGTAATGAAGATGTTGAACAAGACCAAACCCAGTACCAACCCCTGGGGAACACCACTAGTTACAGGCCTCCAACTAGACTCCACACTGCTGAAAAATAACCCTCCGAGCTCTGTCAGTCAGCCAGTTCTCAGTCCACCTCACTGTCCACTCATCTATCCAATAGTTCCTAAGCTCATCTACAAGGATGTTGTGGGAGACACTGTCAAAAGCCTTGCTGAAGTCAAGGTACACAACACCCACTGCTCTCCCCTCATCTACCCAGCCAGTGATGACATCACGGAAGGCTTCCAGGTTGGTCAAGCATGATTTTCCCTTGGTGAATCCATACTGACCATTCCTGATAACCTAATTTTCTTACACTTGCTTGGAGATGACATCCAGAATAAGCTGTTCCATTACCTTCCCAGGGACTGGCTATTTCATCTGGCAGCTCAGCGTATCTATATATTGCCCATTCTTAAATTGCTCTCCAATGGCAATGATGAACTTTCAGGAAAACAGTACTACTTTGGAAAAGAATTAAAAATACTGAGCTCTTGTTTTGGTCACTCTTTGGGTCAGTGCCCTTGCAGCTGAAAAGAAGCTGCAACCCTACGTTTCTAAGTATAAAAGCATTACAGTGGCTCTTCTGAAGAAAAAGCACTTACACTTCATGCAAAATGCAGCAACTGCAGTGGCACACAGCCCTGACAGCACAAGCTTACTGCTGTCAGAGGCAGGTGGCACAGCAAGGTAGGAGCCTTGGGCTTCGCAGGTGGCTTTTGTGAAGTACTGGCTCCATTCATTCCAGGGTAAGTTGGGGAGCATGCTGTGATCACAGCAACAGGTTGTGGCCATACATAGAGACTTCTACTTGCTGTTGCTGAGCCAAATTTGCTTTGCAGCTGATATCAACAGCAAAGGATTTGACTGTCAAGCAGCTGGCTGATAAACTACTTGAAATCTTTTCCTTGTTTTTAAATGTCATTTTTTGAATACGCTTAAGTTGATCGCTTTCATGTTTCCTCTTAAATGCCAGAAATCAAGCAACTTAAAGAAAAGAAAGGAAACCTTTCGATGATCCCTGAGCTTTTTTTTTTTTTTGTTCCTGTCATTAGAGGGTGGAAGGAGTTTTCTGATATAATTAATTGGAAAATAAAAATCAGCATACAGCAGAGATGCAGGATCTTTCTTCCTGTGGAAACAGTTCTCCCCCAGAAAACAGATGTTTGCACTGGAAACGCCGACTCAAATGCAATGAGACCACTGTGACTGGAGATGTCAAGAGCACCAGAGATTAACGTTGCATTAAATCCTCACAGCTGAAAAGAAGCCACAACAATCAACCCTCTTCTCCTTGGACACCCGTTATGCTTCATTGCCCTCTCGTTTCTCCTTTCTTTCTCGCATTTCACAATGCGAGTGTATGTGTGTGTGCGCGCACAGACATATGTGGGAGGGTGCTAAGCTTTGCTCTCATTATGCTCTGCTTCCTCTGATAGTGCCTGCCTTCCACCCTGATGTTTGCAATGCTGTGCGTGCCAGCAGCATCTATGCACACTCATTGAATTATGCAGAGTTGCCTCAGAAGCCAAAGGAGGAGGTGACAATTGGTGGACATCTTTCTCTGCCTGACAGCATATGTAGAAACAGTCCAGCTGAACAAGCTCTTTCTGTGCTGAGGGGACAAGCAGATCATTTCTGTAACTCACTGGCTTGAAAGTTCAGCATTTTAATGCTTCACTGAGTTGAAAGCTATTGGGCAAAAAATCCTGAGAACATGAGAACAGGCCTCGGAAAATGCTGTTTGTGTCTCCCCCTATTTTTCCATCCTCATTTTGGTGGGCAAAGAGCATAGTCAATGTTGAAAGGAGAGGTATAATAATACTGGTAATTTATAAGCTGGCAGTGGGAGGCAGTTTATAGAGTGAAGCAGCAGCCATCCAAGTTTCTGAAATTCCTGGTAACTAGCATAATAGTAGCTGAAGTTGTTCTGCCTTTCTCATCTCTACAGAGAAAGCTCAGCTATACAAAGCAGCAATGGAGACAGAAGTGGGCTTTCATTCTCAGAGCTCGTCCCTGTAGCTCACGTGGAGGCTCAAGGGCAAGGAAGGGGCAAAAGAAAATCCCATTGCTGCATTTGCCATAGTTAAAGACTCTGGTCTCTCATCATCTCATCTTTCAATTATTTCAACTCAAAAAGAGTTTAAAATTTACTGCTATTACAGTGAAACCTAAAGCAGGAGACGCAGGGGGCAGGAGGAGGGGGCTGTCGTTTTGTTAGCGATGGTTCCATCACCAGTGTGGGAGCAGACTGCTGGTTAGTTTGCTTGCCAGAGCACTTCCAGCCAAAGGCACTTGTCTTGCTCAAAAGGCCATTCAGTTCTCAGAGGAATTATGTTCTTGGGCTGGATCCTCCTGGGTGACATTCTGTACTGTGCCTTGTCTTCACCAGGAAAAAAATAAAAGCTGGTCCTCTGGGCATGTTAGCTCAGGGTTCCCAGAAATCGTCAGGGCATCCCTCGGGAGCTACCTCCAAGCTGGCCAAAGGGACTGCGCAGCCCCACAGCTGTACTAGCAGTAACGGTGCTTGGGCTGTGTTGCAAAGAGGTCCTCAGCCCTGAGGCTATCACCCAAAGCAGCAAAGAGGACAACCCCATTCCTGGGCAGCTGTGAGGCACTGCCCTCAGAGACTTCTGAGCAGCCCTACCTGGTTTAAGAAGACCAGCAGAGACTTTTCAGTCTAACAGCCTTTGAAGGGGAATTGCCTTTAAAAACCATAGTTCTCCCCAAACCTCAGGGAATAGTCTTCTTCTATTACATTTTACAGTCAGTGACCTGAACACAATGGTGATTCATAGTGGATTCATAGTGAGCCCTTCTGTCTTTTTTTTTTCTTTCCAAAAAAGAAGGCACATTTTGAAACAGCACATATAAAAAACAGGTCTTTGGGGGCTTTTGGGTCAAAATATATATGATATATAAATTATATCTATTTTGAGAGAAAAATACTGGTGCCTTTAGGAGAGTGTCAGGATAAACTGTTTTTAATTTATGCATTTGGCCAAACACCAAATATTATGAGCCAAACACCGTAGAGCAGTTCTGTATGAATATTTGACTTGTAACCTGATTATTCAAGTTCTTAAATTGGGACACTCTTCAACATTTTTCTCAGTTTGGAGACATACAGCCCGTCCCTCCCTCCCCTCCTGCCATGGAAAACAGAAAGTCAGAGCTGCTCAGATTATTTTGGAGTCTCTAAAGAATGGAATAGTGCGGATGTGGAGTCCTCTGCCCAATTCATGAGCGGACTGTAAGCATGGGGGTTCTCCAAGGGCCTCTTGTGAGTACTGCTTAGGGAAAAGAGTACTTTTTTATTTAGCTTTACCATGTAAAAAATCACATTTTCCCAGCGATACCATAATAGCTTAGCATATTTGTCTCAGAATATCTTATATGCATCTTGTAAAGGAAAATCAACTTGGTGGTTGGTTTTTTGTGTGTATGTTTGTGGTGCTGGTTTTGTTTTTGTTTTTATGTAGGTAGGGTTTCATGTCTGCAAAATGCTGATTTTTTAGAAAATGGGAAATCCTAAAGCAATCTTTTGACAGAAGGTGAAAAACTGAGACAAAGAGAGCATGAATGTAATAAATTTCTGTGCTGTAAACTGCTTTATGAGGCAATCATGCTCCACATAGCAAAATAAAAGCTAGGATTCTTTATTTCTGTCAAGCAGCAGTATGAAGGTTTTGTCTTTTATCGTGCTTCTTTCAAAAGGAGACACCACAAAATAAAAGATGCCCAGAGACAAAAAGCTCATCAAGAGGAGGCACAACAGATCTGGGACACGTGATCTATAAAACGTAAAGCAAATAAACAAACAAACAAAAACCCCATGATACAGCATTTTATGTTGTAGTACCAATCAGTGGAAGTTCTAAACCGCTGTAAGCTATAGGCTGTTCCTACAAGTCTATGAACTTTTCCAAGAACCATATCTGGAGCCTGCATGAAGCTGCATTGTGTACTCACTTCTAATTTGTAAATCCAAGTAACGTGGCCTAGGGGAGTTTTAAAATGTAATTTTAAGTATGTCTTCTTAGTGTTAAATTAGAAATAGAAGACATTACTTTTCTAAGATAAGTAAAATCCTAAAATAAGCAAAGTTTTGCTGTTCCAAGAATTACTTATTAACCATTCTAAAATATATCAAAGAAGGATAGTTAAACATAGTAAGAAATCTTGGTGCTTTTATCTGTTCATATCATGCTATTTATTTGAGTATGTAGGTGCATCCAACAATATCCATCTAGCCTGGGTACAAACTGCATGACAGCAATTCCTAGAAGAGCATGTATGTGCAGGTGTAGGTGGGTCTCTTTAATTGTCGCCTAGAGGGTGACCTCTATTTCTTGCTGTTATTGCCACCGCTTTCATTAAACATCCCCTGTAACAAGCACACATTCACATACATGCTTCACACCTTCTAGATGCACAGCCGTGGCCACACATACGCATACAGATTGAATCCCAGTGAATTTACAGGCAACTATTCATTACCAACACCTAGTCTAGTCTTCCAGCAAAAGTCATTGCTACGTATGGAGGCCTAAACCAGATTGAGCAAGGTGTTACTTACTAGCCTCATGTTTCAATTTATCCATTATAATATAGGCAATAAATCTTGTCAGGCATTGCTGCAGCATTTCAGAGGATTTCCTCGACAATAATTCTAGGCTTGCAACACACCTGCCTATAGAGAGATTCCTAATGCACTTTCTGAAGGCACATCAATGGGTGCTTACTAAATGCTGCATGTGGGCATCCACCTGTATCACTGCTGTTGTCAGAGATCACAGAGCAATGGCCAGACATATAATTACTTATTGCCGGGAGTGGTATTTCTGCACTCTCTATGAATCCTGCAAATGACCTAATTTTCTTGCAGGCACAAGTAGTTCTGCTGACAACAGCTTGAGTCAGATGAAATTAAATTTATTGTTAAAAAGTGCTGAGGATACTGATCGGGCTTTTCTTGAAAACAGAAGCAGGCAAGTCAACCAAAATCTCTCCAATTAACTGCAGCCTTCAAACTCACGAGGGCAACAGCAGGATGGGAGCACCAGTGTCACAGTCAGTGAGACAGGTGGCAACACCACCTTCTGTTCAAAGGGGTAGGGGTGGCTGCATGTCTAACTCACCATGGCATGAGAACAGGGAAGAGGAGGGATGGCAGAGAAAGAGTGAAGCCCCCACAGCAAATTGCTAGGAAATTTCCTCTTGCCTCAGAAACTTTCACTACATTTTGGTTCCAGCTTTCATCTTCCTTTGTCATGCTCCTCCTGCACGTGCCCACAGCTCGACTCACAGCTACCTTCTCTACCAGAAAAATATTTCTCAGCCCTAACCCTGATGAAAGGCTGGAAAACATCACTAGCCACTGTAACAATGACTTAAGGTCCAGGCTGCGCACCTCCACAAGCTGAGCCAGCCCCTAGCTGCGGCTCTGGAGGGTCACCAGGATGGCTTTCAGCAGTGTCTGCACATCTCAGCTCGCTTCAGCACTACACATCCTCACCTCAATTCATTGTGAGTGTCCTCCTGCCCTTGTCACTAGATTATGACCCCAGTTTCATGTGTCCTCCTGTGATGGTTGCTTACAAAGGATGGAGGTAAGTGGAGGAAGTCCAGAAAAGCTGAAGGAAAAGCCTTTTCTTTTATCTATTTTGGTTAAATTTGTAACCGCCAACTGCATCTTCTCCTTCCTGCAGTGATAATCCTGTCCCCCTTCCCGTGTGACCCAAAGCAGCCCTGGCAGGAGGAAGTCATTTATTTCACATCCCATTGTTCTGAGCATGCCTCAGCCTCTGTGTGAGCCCCTGAGGCCCCCATGATGTGTGTCACCCACTGGCCTACCAGCCTGCTTCCAGCCACCCTGCAAGAGGCGCAAGGCCAACCACAGTGAGAACGGACAGGGGACCATAACCCAGTTCGTCTGTGTGACACCATGTCCATAGTATCTGTGCTGGGGGTGGCCTGCTGCCAGGCCTCACAGGGCACCAGCAGGCCCTGGTACTGCCTGTGTGCCATTAAGAGGGGGTCACACTCCCACAGCACACTCCTTGCTTTGCAAATGAACAAAGAAAAGCACACTTCCATTTCTCCCTCTCTAATTTTTTTTTTCTATATATTTTTTTTTTCTCACAGAGCATTGTGACAAGGGAGGAGTTAGGATATCAAAAGCAAGGACTGCACTTTGAGGCTAACTATGACAGTGAGATGCACCCTGCAGGGCTGGGCCAGGCCCTGTCTGCTGCTGTCTGTGGTGGCGTGCAGGAAGCCGGGGCAGCTGCACCGTGAGCGTGCCACAAGCTGGCTGTCACATCTGGTTCATACTGGGAGTGCACAGGGAGCTGGGCACTGGAACTGGACTGTGTCTGTTTTCTCTTGCTCCAATCAAAGTCTTAGTTAAAGAAAGCTCAGAGATGCTTTCAGCAAGACAGCTGAGAGTGAGGGGTACTTTTTCAGGAGCACGAGCTGTTGTCAGCCCTACACATCCCTTCAGTGACGGGTGTGTTTGGGGTGAGGGTGCAGTTGCGCAGTTGCCCTGAAGCAGCAGTTGTGTTGCACTCAGACCCTACATCTGTTCTCTGAGTGCATGAAGAAATAACCACAGTCCCCAAAAATCACAGTGCCATTCACCTCCCTCTTCTCCTCTCCAGCAGCCACCCCATGACTGATGCTGCCCCCTCTCCTCCAGAAATCCCGTGGTTCTCCTCGCTGTTTCTCCTTCGCTCCAGGCTCGTCCTGTTCCCTCCCACTGCTGCCAGCAGCAGCCCCATCACAATGCCCTCTGTCACTGCTGGCTGCAGGCCAGGCTTGCCCAACGCTGCTCTCCGGTTTCTTTAGTAGGCGACCCTTTTTTCAGATAATTGTTTTACATGCTGTTAGAAACTCTTAAGGTTAATTTATGAACCAGACTACTCCTACTGCCACTTCTGGGCAGCTAGTACCACTGTAATAAAATATCTCAAGCACATAAGATCTCCAGAAACCCCTTTATTCAGTTCCCAATCCCCATTAAAATTGCAGCAGCGGTTCATCTCTCCAGGGCTATGCTTGCTTTGAAAAACACTCGGTGCACATTCTGTGCCTCCGATGCGAAACATGCTCCATGCAGCTGCAGCTTAGGCAATTCAACCCCAAGAAAATGTGTTATAGCAACAACAACCTAAAAGCAGACACCCGGAACAGAGAGGTAGGTCTGTGGGATACCCATCTACAAAGACTGGTATTAAAGGGCATTAGACTGCTGGATGGAGCTAAGACTTCTAGATTGGCTGCTGGTGATGTCACAGCCACCCATGTGCCCTATAAATCTATTTTCTGTTTTTATGTGCAAATGATGTAATGCCCACAAGCTTCCTCAGTCAGAGTTCATTATTTAATTTCTCAGGTGGCTGAAGTCTTAGGCTTTGCGGCGTCTGTGGCCACCCACGATGTGCTCTCTCTGCCCAGAAATGAACTTCCTCTTGTGCCTTGTTTTCTAATTGGCATCCACAGAATTAAAAGTCCACTGACCACTCCATGTCATGGGAACACTTAGGAAAGTATCTCTGGAATGATAAAACCATTTTGATCCCAAAATAATGTGCACTTATATTAAAACTTTCTCTGATAGAAGGATGACAATTAGAGGCAAGTTTTCATACCATTCTATGTTGAGAAAAACTTCAATTTTCACAAGCAAATATCTACTTGGAGATCAACACTTGCTAAGCAAGATAAAGCCCTTGCTTTAATTAATCTTGTATTCCACCTTTGGCAGAATGATATCCTAAAGTTTCTTTACTAACTCAGGAATGCATCTTTACTAACAGAGTGCACCTATGTCATTAGGACTGATCTGTCTCCTGTTCCTTACCTGGTGGGGTCAGGTGTACTCTGTGATAAGTACATCTCATGCTTTCTTTTAATCCTGCTGAACTCATATCCTCAGTGTTGCTTTACCTGAACATTTACAATTTATATAATATTTATATCTGAACATTTTGGACTTGATGATCCTTATGGGTTTCTTCCAACTTGGGATATTCTATGATTCTAAATATGAGGAGTTAATCAACCATGAAAAACAGTATCCTGATCAAGAGGCTTTCTTGCCCTGGTCCAACTGGCCTTGAGAATTTAGCCTTCACCATAATACTGCCTGGCGTCACTGTGCCAAATCTAGTGGCTTTCTGATAACATCTGAAATTCTTCGCTTTTTGGCGGACTGAAATATTGCGCCTTATTAGTAATAAAAATAAATTGAACAGAGCTGTGTGAGGTCAAATTATTACCATATAAACACTGATTAGCATTCCTTAAACTGTGTAAATCCTTGAAGTCTGAAAGGATAGTTTTCACAAATTGCCTTTGCTTTCATGAACATAGAACCAAGAGTCTCAAAGAAACTTAGCTTTTGGAAGGGCCTTGTCCAAAGCCCACTAGAAATCTGTGAGAAACGCCTGTATCCCAAAGATGTAGAGTTACGATGCTTACTGAGAAAGCACAGTAGTAGATAAAGGCACGTGTTTATACAGAAATGGAGATATATTTACAAATACATGCTGGCAGGCAAGTTCATTCTTCTACAGTAGTAAATTCAAGTACAAGATACTTCAGCTAGTTGTTATTTAACTTGAGTCTCCACGCATCATAAATATTAAAAGAAATGAAGAGACATCACTTCTTCACAGAAGAAAATCTGATGAAGACACTTTTTAATCTACAAGCCTGTGAATGTCTGAAACATTATTTTCTGAAAGAACTCCAGGAAAGAAGTAATGGAGTGACATAGCTGTAGACAATACTAGTGGCTCCTGCCCTGTCTCAAAGTGAAAATGCTTGAAGTATATTGTTGGACTGGATGTTTCCAGCAAGGAGTCTCTGCCTTCTGTCCATCAAACATAAACCAGAAATTGGTAGGTGGCAATAAGAAAAAATCCATCCGGACACTTTTTGCCCTCAACACCACTTTTTTACTCAGGGAGAATTTTAGCTGTAGAAGAGGCAAAAACAAAACCCTGTTGAGCAAATGGAGCCCCTAAAGGATTGGCTACCAAACATTTCCTCCTGTATTTTTTCTTCAGTATTTTCTACACCAAATATATCTTGACCAGATTTTCATCACCTGTATTGCTGGCAGGGCAGAGCGGCCGTGCCAAGCACTTTAGGCCACCTGCAGCCTGCCAGGTGACCTATGACTGTCCTGGAAAGCCTCCTCATTTTGCATCACATCTCTGTGGCAGCTGGGCTTCATCCTTCTCCTGTGCATGCACTAGGACTGCTGCTTCCAGAGCCCCAAGATGTCAGCCCGGGGCCAACAAGCCGTGTTGTTAAGGGCAAAAAATAACACCCAAGCATCACAGGCTGCTGCCAAGCACCCTGGATTCCCATGAGAAACTTGCAAAGCTGGGTAATCTGCGTCACGGCGGCGTGCGAACTGGGGGCCTGAGCGGGTTAAAAATACTGATTGCCAGAGATTTCCCAGGCCATATATAGTTCACACATCTCACAGTGGCAGGAAGGAGCTGCAAAGACACACAGAGACACAGAGAAGGAAGAAAGTAGCAGGGGACATGGCCACCAGCGTACAACCAGTGTAACTTAAAAATAGGTTAAAAATAGGTTAAAAATAGCCTGCGCTGCAGCGGCTCCTGCGTGGGCGCTGGTGCACTCTATCTCTGGCTGTCTCTCAGCTGTGTATTTTCTGCCACAAGGAAAGGGGAAGAAAGGAAGCTCTCCTTTCCTGTTAACAGCAGGAGAGGATAGTGGCTGTGCTTGTTGGGGCTGGCAGGTGTTTACAAGACGTACTGACTGACACGGCTTGGGCTGGGGCACAGGGACAGCACTGCCTGGGGCTTGGTAGGTGCATTGAAAGGTGATCCTCTTGCATGTCTGCCGAGTCCTGAGCTGAGGATGAAGCCACGCTGTCTGGACCTTCTCCCATTACACCACAACACTGGCTCTGCTATTGCCTTCTCCCTCCCCAGTCTCACTGCAAAAGGAAAGCAGCCAAGGGCCAGGCGGAGTTGTCTCTCTGCAGGGGTCTCCTTGGGTCTGTCCCTTGCAGGAACAGAGACCCTGAGAGCCTTTACCATCAGGCCAGGGTGGGAGGCCTCGACCTCCCAGTACTCATTTGTTTGTTGGGATTTCCAGCTGCTCAGTGGCCACTACCTAGCCGGTGATTTGGGTAGAAAGAGAGAAGTGCTGCAAAAGCCACATAATTCAGTGTGGGGTCAGTTTTAATTTGTCTGTGAAACTGCTGGGATTCTTTTTCCTTGATTCTTTGTAATGTTCACCCTGCAGACCTGGCTTCCCAGCCAGCAAACAACTTCTGTCAGCTCCCAGATGTTGACACGAGGCACCAAGAGGCACTCAAGCCAAAAGCCTGGATTCCAAACATCCCTGAACTCTGGAGAAGTTCAAATCAGAGCACACATCTTCAGTGGGAAGGGGAAAGCTGTAATGTGATCCCAGCCCTGGGCAATGGAGGTAACACTCAAGTGCAGTCTGAAGGTGACTTCCAGAATATGCGGTGCGGAGAGGAGCGGTGTGGAGGGGAGGAAGAGGGAAAAAAAGCGCGAAGGCATTTTTAATATGTGGAAAAAACAAATGCTCTAGCAGGGATCTGGGTATCTGCTGCCTGTGGGAGAGTGGGGAAGGTTGCTGAAAGAGTAAAGCGGGCTCAAGGAGGTGGATGGACTCTGAATTCAGCAAGGAATGACATCAAAGAGCCCTGTAGGCTGTTAGAGAGGTGTCAAAAATTGGGAAGGAGTAGAAAGAAAAAGATGTGCAGAGAGAAATCCAACAGAGCGTATCTGCATATCTGAAACATCATGCAACTGACAGCTGTGCTCGGGCTCACGCATGTCCCTGTCGTGTTCCCTGTCTGCTTCCACGTGGACCAAAATCCTCCTAATGCCTCAGTACCAGCTCTGGTTGGAGGGGAAGGATGCACTCAGCCAGACAGATATCCCTGGGCACTGGAAGTTCCATATGTGAGAACGTGAGCAGCAGCATCCCTGCTGCATGCTGCTGGCACTGCTTCTTCCTCTGGAGCACAAAGAAGCTGCACGCTGCTCCTTCAGCCCTCTGCCAGCCTGTGCCTCAGTCCATCAGTTAGACTTGTAAGCGTTAAGGCCAGACATTAACAACATCAGCATGCACAAGCACAGATGCTTCTTACACTCTGTGTCAAAATACAGACTTTTTGATTTACTTTTCCAGATAAGCTCATTGGATGACTCACAGACAGCAAACAGCCTAGATGGATTAGCTGAGTGCTATGTTAGTCCACCAAGTGTTCTGGGACATACCAGCCTCTGGACACACTGGGAACTGTACTTTATCCTGAACCTGGAGAGAACCAGGCTGTAGGTCTGGGTGGTCAGATAGGGTGGCCGCCCTCACCAATAAGATAGGATTAGGGTTTAAAGCCAGCGTCCATGGCTGCAGAAGGATGGGATGACAACACCAAGCATGCCTGAGCACATGGTGTGCATTAGGGGGAGATGCTGTGTGCTTGTGCCCCTCTCCTGAGCCAGAGGAATGAGCTGCTGGAGGTGTCTGAGCTCCTGTCAGCAACTGTTTTTATGGCTTTCATGCCATCCCATGACACCGCAAAGAGTGAAGGATAGCTTCCTGGCTCTCACTTCTTAAGTTAACGAATCCCACCACTAATTAGCTGACAGTAACATGGAGCTATTCTTGGCCATAGGTGGATCTTACTGAGGTCATAATGATTGCGGGTAATTTTATTTATTACTCTGGGAGGCGCTTTGGGATACAGTGCATGAAGACCACTTGGGAAGTGCCAAAGCAATATTACAAGTCAGGATTTTCCCTGGTAAGGTAATATGTTCCATACTCACTGTGCCTCAGAGAAATAAAGCTTCGAAGTAGCCCTGGCTCCAGTGCAATGCTGTAAAGATTTCCAAATACATCGCTGGAAACAGCACTAATGTGCTCAAGAGGTGGGTCCTTCTTTGGAGGAAAAGAAATGCCAGGCTTTTATTTTTCTCCTTGAAGCAGCTCTGAAGGAAATAGCAGCCCTGTCTGATAGCAGCTGGGGGACAGGTAGAAGAGTTGAGCTGGGGCTACTCAGCAGCTGGGGTCAGCAGCCCAGCCACGCTGGGGCTCGAGCTGTACTCCGGGTGAACTCGACCAAATTAGCTGTACACAGTGCTGCATTCCCTCATTTCTGGGATGATCAAAGCCACTGGATTGAGTCCCAGCTTTCTGCAGATAAGCGGGTCACAGGATTAGTTTACACCTATTTGCTGCTTGTAATACACCATGTTACAGATTCCTCTGGACTTCCTAGTTTGTACTCGTATGCGCGGGATACTCATGGTCACATTTTTTCACTTCAGTTGGCTGAGCTAATATGGTGAACTGAGATACTTCTACAGATTCCCAACATCAGCACAGACTCCCTGGCAGAATTATACCTGACTGCTACTGCTCTGCTTACCCAAACCCTCTTCCTGATTCCATTGTTTTATATAAAAAGCTCTTTCTATCACTCAGAAGGCTTCTCTCATCACTAATGCAGCATGAGGGCAGGTGAAGCAGGTCTGGATTTGATTAAACCATTTCTGAGTGGTGGAGGAAGAAACACAAGGCTATCTATTTTGGTAATCTGTGAGGCAACCGTAATTCCTAAGCAAAGTGTCTGTGAAAAATAGGGGGTAGGAGGAAGACAGTAATAATTGGAATCAATATCACTTGTATGCTAATCCGTTGTTTATCTGTAGACATGCTCCAGGCTTCACAAAAGCACACACAACTTACAGCAATTAATTACTAGCAGGATCTGGGAGACTCTCTGTAGTCAAAATTTGTGACGAAGTAGCAGCAATGGATGATTCAAATGCAAACAGCACACCACGCATGTATCTATTTCTTGAAAAACATAACATGGTTTTGTGTCATAGGATTCAGTGATAAATTGGCTGTCATTTTTAAAGTTGCAGTTTAAGCAACAGAAGCATACCTAATACGCAAGTGATACTTTTAGAACGAGTCAATTTTTTTCATCTAAGTGTTTTACCTGTCAGTACAAGCAGGCACATGTAGAAACTGCAGGAATGTACGTCAAATTTGGCAGATAGATATGGATGAAAAAACAGAGATAGAATTGAGAAAAAAAATTATCTTCAGAAAGATGTATTTAATTTTGGAATGCTAGCTCATGACCTAATGTTCTTATTTGAATTGAAAAATAAAAATAAATCCTTGAGCCCAAAGTACTCTGCTGATTTGAAGATAAATATATTTTTCCAGTTCTCACACCCAGCTGCAGCAGTAGTAGATAGCACATGCTACCACTGTCTGTCCCTCCCGGAATGTAAAAAGTTTTTAAGGACTGAATGAGGGAGAAATTTAAACAGAGGCATCTGGACAGCAAAGAAAGAGATGTGGCAATGCTTTGGATGAAGCGCTTAAATGTTTTATTTCATCTGTGAATAATACGTTATGCATAATTATAGAACAGCGCTTAATTAAACTTGCACAACTCAAGTGGGACTGGAAGCATCCTGAAGATTTTGGCTCAAGATCCTTCTTTATGACATTTTTTTTTTTAAATATTTGATAGCTGGAGTAGTGAAGACCATTCTCAAAATAAATATGCTTTTCAGAACTATTTTCGTAGGCTATTTTCAACAAGGCTGACTGAAAATTATTTCAAATGACTGGCTGCAAAAAGTGACATATTTGTCTTTTGTTGTTGTAAACTGTTCAGTTCACAAAGATATTTATTATAATATATACAGAAATGTATTAATTGATATTTTTGGCCAGGAGATTAAGACAAACCGTGAGTATTATCCAGGCTGTATCTGAGCTGCATTCATCACAGACAATGATTGTGGCACCTTCTGTGCTTTGCTTTGTGGCTGACTTAACATCTGCAACCAAAATTTCAGAGGCACAGAGTTAATTTTTGTTAACTGAAACACTCATTTCCACTTTTTTGCAATTCACCAAAGATGAACAGTTTTCAGGGATATTACAGCCAAGAAGCCAACAGAAAGGTTTGCTAAAATGTTTCCGTGTAAAAAAAATAGAAAAATGAGCAGAATAAAGTTCAAACTGATGCCAACAAACAGCATTTAGGACAGTACAGCCTGTTTCTCACAGCTGTGTCCAGAGGCGATGGAAAATGTTTCCCTCAGAGAGGTCTCAGATTATGGTCAGGAAACTTGTAAGGGCTCCCCAGAAGGGAATGAGCTTAGAGCAGTGAGGTTCACTTCTCTATGTCAGCAATTCATAGCAATGAAATATCGTATCAGATGGAAGTCACTGGTGGTAGAAGACATGCCCCTCTCATACACAGCAAGTCGCAGATTCAAAGCAAAAAGTTGCATGAAATGGAATTGTAACTCTATCTCTAAATATGTAACTCATTTATAAACTGTGTATTGGCCACAAGGGAAGAAATGTCTGATTAATCCATTTATAAAAAGAGTTCATGGTTAAAAACTGAAAAAAAAATCAAAGACTTGCTCTTAATCGCAATCCAATGCCCATTAAAAAAAAGAAAGAAACCCACAAAAACAAAATTAGTGTATAAATTATTATTTCTTGATAGTACTTCAGCCTTCTAGGTTGGACACTAAAACATTCCTGCTGTATTAATGGGGTAAAGTCAGAAAAACATTTTTTCCTCTGCCAACAAACCAGATTTTGCACTTTTACTCATGCGAAAAAAAATTCCCTTTCAGAGCTGCACCTACCTAAACCATCTACCTTATAACATAGCCACTAGTTGAGTATCAACAGGAATGATGGTGGTTCCACTTGGAAAAGCAAATAAACCTCAGATCATGAAAAATAAGACTTGTGAGAAAGTCAGGATTTAACTGGCACCTTGCAACACATACTTGTTATTTCTTCCTTTTTTATAGCAGAGAGTGCACAAGAGATATAAAGTAAAATAACAACAATGAATAACTGACAGCTCGGTATCAAAATAATATTGAAAATACTTAGAAAATCAGGGTTTGGGGGCAGAATTTACAGTCACTCCATATGATTAAAAAAAGAAAAAAGATGCTCACCACTAGAAGAGTCACACTGTGCGTCAGGGAAGGCACAAAACTTTAAGCCATGAACTTAATAAAAAGTCATTACTAAATTAGCAGAATCAAACTTCAATGAGACAAGACTCCCCTTTCTTCTAGTTAATTCCAGCAGTCAGTCCTATCCAGCTTAGCTAGCATCTGTACCTTTTTAAGTTGTCATATTTGGTTTGATTGAAATGTTCACATAGTTAAAAAAAAAAAGAAAAAGAAAAAGGAACTTTGAGACAGCGGGAGTCTTACTGACAAGCTTTGTAAAAATCAAACCTATTAAAAAAAAAAAAAAAAAAAGAAAATCTCTACACAGAGAAGCCAAAAGATAGGCATTTTCTTGAATTGTGAATTTCAGAATAATGGCTTTACAAAGGTCAGCCAACTATGTTATCCAACTCAATTACAAACTCACCCCAACAATTTAGCACTATGACTCTTTTGTAGCATTATGTGGAATCCCCCTCCAAATAGCCAAAAAGCCATGAATATTTTTCATGTTGAATCATCATTCAACCATTGCTGTCATCTTCCTAATGTCACCAACACAAACCTGTCAGTGCACCATAAGGGAACACTTTTGCATGGCAGTTTGTCAGAGTGCCTTGCACTGGGATATTGCAACAACCAGCAGTCTTGAAATGCTTTCTTGAGTCTTTGTCCACTTGCTATGCTATTTCACATTCAGAGAGCTCTGTGATGGGAATCTTGCTCCTGTGCTTATGCAAACATTCAGTAATTTTACACTTACTTATAAAAAAAAGCAAAATACATCTTTTCACAGAGCAGAATAGGAAGTGCACACAGGAAGGTATATATGACACTTACCAGCGCACTCAGCCAAAAAGACTATGAGACATATGCAGTTCACAAAAAAAAGTCTACTTTTTATATATGTCCATGCAGTCTTGTAAACTGATTATAAGTATGCATTAAAATATAAAAAATATTGAAGAAATTGGAGACAGTATACTGAAGTATCCAAATGAAGGTTTTTTTTGAGGAAAAAAGAAAAAAAGATCCTTTAAGTATCTTCATCTTCACTTTTTTTTTTTTTTCACCTAAAATATCTTAGTTTAAAAGGCAGGTAAGTTGAAGTCAAGATTTTTTTGTACAACGGAAATCCAAGTTGATGTTACAGTATTTGATTTCCCAAATGAAAAATAAGGAATACGAAATGAAATGGTACCTCACATCTACTGCAGAAGACAATTCATAATAATGAAAAATCCCTGCAAGTTTCAATGGTGCATGGCTGTATGTCTTAGCTTCAAAATTTTCTGAGGATTTATGATCCACTTGCAAAGAAACAGTAAAATTGTGGTGTAAAGAAGCACTTCATAAAATCTTTCCATAATTTTTTACATATAGCTAAAGAATGTGGAGTCAGCAAAGCAAAAGGTGGAAAAAGAAAAACTTAACATTTTTATTTCTCATTCTAGCATGAATTTTTTCTAATTTGAACAGCAGCATATGGGAAGTTCCTGTCTTTTTAGTGGTGGCACAGAGGGGTGATATATATGTTATGTCTTGGAAGACACCCATGTTAAAAATTTTTGCATCCTGTTACTTTAATTCAAAATGTACATAGGTACATGATAGTCTTTTCCCTTTAGATAACTTCCAATCTGATAACATCTTTTTTTTTTAATCTAATCAATGATGGCCATGTTACTGTAGCATTAAGTTTATAGTAAAGATATAAGATATGTAAAGATCTGACTTTGAAAGCTTGGTACTTCCAAAATATACATTATACTTCTGGTATACCTCTTGAACTCATATTTATTAAGCTAAACTGAACTCAAGTAATTGTTACCAGCTATGATAAGTACACTTTTTGCCTCCACAACACAAAGAAATATGGAGCCTAGTTCTTCTACCACTAGGATTTTTGATGTGATACCCAACAGAATCACTTCTTATCTGTCTACTGGTTTCACCAAACTTTGAAGCTGTTATGAAACAATTAAGTCTAAGGAGAATCTGCATAAATACAGAGAAGTCGATTAAAAAAGAGCACTGTTCCTCACACACATTTGCATACGTTTATTCACATTCCTGTAGTGTCATAGCACAGAGTTTGATAATCTAGTGAAAACTTGGACATGAGATCTGATTTTACATGTAACACATAACAAAACCGCCATTGCCAAGTAGTAACAATACATCACAGGCTAATGTTGAGATAATCTGTGACTCGTGCCATCAAATACATCTTCCTGGCATACGTGAAGCCAGGAGAGTTTTGCTATGCATATGCATCCAGCAGAGCATAAGAACCATGCACTCTAGTTAAACTAGAGCCCGCCTAGGTGTGATGGGCTGAACAGCTAAAGTTCATGCTCACAGTGATTTCATCTTAAAGATCATTGAAAACGTAATGCAAGAGGCCATTCTTCCCTTTCCCCCACTCCTATCTGCACTGTGTTTTTTTACCAGAAAAAAATGCTCAAAACATATTAACTCATATTTTAAAAGTCTGTGCCTGAACCATCAGGGATGCCTTTCCTTTTCCCCAGTCTGAATTCTCTTGGTCAGTTAATCCATATCACATAAGATCACAAATCACAACATTTGTTTTTCAGTGCAACTATTCGCCTTCATGTCTGTGGCTCAGTATTGCAGTCATTCCCAGATGTTAAACTGTGCCAAAAAGAAAAGGATTTGCTGATACAAATTCGAGGCATAACCAAAGTTACTTCTGCATTAAGAAATCTGAGATAGCTGTAAACAAAACTCATCATGCCCTACCTCCTGGAGACTATAATATTTTTCTCTGCTCCCCCTCCATAGTGCCCTGCAGTTTGCGACCACATTTGTCAAAAGCTTATCTTCTGCAGGCCAAAAGCATAAGAATTTTGCTTACCTACCGCGTTTGTTATTATGTGATCAGACCATAGACATCACACTCTAACTATGATGTGAAATGAGGAATCTGTGAAGATATACTGCTGAATGTCCAAATGCAGCTTGAAAATATACTTCTATAGGAATAAACTTGCTTTTTGACTCAGAAAGTAGAGAGTGCACATTGCTTCAGAATACTGAGGAAAATCAGTATAGCAGGAAATCTCCATGTTGACGAGCTCAGATTGGTGCCACTGTTTTGATCTAATCAGGAGAGGAAATGACTTACAAGAAAGACTTACAAGCCAGGATTAGCAGCCTCCATGAAGCAACAGCCAGGGGCAGGTGGTGCTTGGGGCAGACTCTCCTGGTGGCTTTCAAACATGTCTGGAGCACCTTCTCAGCCTCCCAGCTTGGCAGAAATAAAAGATGAAGTTAAAAAAAAAATGTTATACTGAAAGCCAAAAAAAGGTTGGCTGCTTCTTCTCTGGTAGACTGCTTTATTCCCTCATGGGCTTCCACAATTCTCTTTTAGCTCTTCTGGCTAAAAGATCAATCATTTTCATTGGTCTTTGCAGAAAATTCATGCTCTGCCTTCTAGATGTGTTACGTATTGGAACTGCTGTCACCTTCTGATTACTGCCTTCTATTGCCCCACAGCAAACCTGTCACAACTCTTAGGAGAGTTTGTAGCACAGTGTGCAAAAGACACAGGTGGCTAGCATTTCACCCATGTCAAATTTAGGGGGAGTGGGAGAAGTGACAAGAAGGAACAGCTTTGGACATGTTTTCAGGTGGCAGGGCGCAGATATTCCCTCCAGCCACTTTTAAGCTGTGGAGAGGAAAGCCACACACATCTCAGCCCCATCACAGGCTGCTCCAACACACTGCCCTGTGTGGATGGGCAGGAGACTGGGCCCTGGGGAGCACTGCTGTGTGCCATGGCCAGCCACAGCTGGGCCCTGCAGGGATGACGGGAGCCATTTATGACAAGGCAGGGTGGCAGAGCCTCACTGAAATGGTATGGAGGCAATCGCACCATCTAACTTCAGCCACAGAGCTGAGATGGCTGGAAAAGGATGTAAGTCCTGTAAGGCTTCCCCTGTGGTCCACATCCTCTACCGGGTGTTTCAGAGGCAAAGCCTAATTGAAGGAGTGGTGCTCAGGAATGTGAGAACTCTCACATTTTCTTCTGTCAGAGCTCATTAGGATTTTACCTCTAAGTACCCTCCAAGCAGCAGCACCTCAGCAGTGCTGTGACGTTGTACCAAGACACAGCCTTGGCACTGAGGCCTGCTGGGGGGCCAGATCCCTCACACCACATCAAAGGTGCTCCCTGAACTGATTCGCTAGTTGTCTTTAGAGTCTGCCCAGCTGAAAAGTGCGGTGGCATTAAACTGTATACACAGATTTTTTTTTTTTAAACAAACTAAGCCTCCGAGTCTGACAGGCAAGGGCAGGGATGGGATTAGGCAAACATCCTATGCAGACGGTTCCTCTTTCTGTCTGTCAGCTTGTAAGTGCTTTCTCTTCTGGAACTATACAGTACTAACTGAGCCGGAAACAGCTATTTAAAAAGTGATTATAGTGTGACATTTTTGTTTGACCTAACATCAAGCCATGTGCAGCTTAAATGTCAGCAAAGCTATTTACTATTCAGGCAGACAGGCCCTAGCATGCTTAAGTCTACCCAGCGTCTTGAAACTGCGTGCTGTCTCCATTCGGTGCACATGAATGACACTGAAGCCAAGATGTAGAGTAGAGCGCTCCATAAGCTGTGATGATTGACTAATGTGCTGGGTGGCACAATGCATTCAGCTGGAGGCTCACAGAGAGGAAGACAAAATAATGGATAATTAAAGTCTGTCTCAGGTTAGAAAGCAGAAGCCCATGCAAAAGGTTTCCTTGGATTAGCAAGAGAATGCCTAGAGCTGGTGTGTTTCTTTCTGGGATATCTGAGGAGCTCAAATATTTGGACAAAAATAGCGAGTGGATTTTTTTTTTTTATTAGCACACGAGATGCATCAGTCACATGAAAGAGGAGGGGCCATAGCCCTGAGCGGCCGCCAGGGATTGTGCCTTTAGCAGGCTCCTTCAGCCTGCAGACCCAGAGGCAGGCACTCCCTAGTCTGTCAAATAATAGCCTGGCAGTAGGGGGGAGTGAGGCTGCAGATACTGCACGCTCCTCTCCCTGTGTGAGAATGAACAGGAATGAAGTGGATTCAGGTCCAGCAAAGATGCATGAGCAGATATCGTTACGTATATGCAAAGCTAAGTGGTATCATGAGGTCTCTCCCTGAAAGACCATGAACTGCTTTACAACGGATGGAGATAAGTGTGCTTACAGGTCCTTAATGGGGCTGGAGGCATATATTTGGACAGTGCTCCCAGTCTGACCTTCTTCTCAGAGCCTAAAATAACAAACAAGTCAGTGTGCCTTTATTTTGAAAAATGTTGCTCACAGTAATAAGGGTGGGTGGGGGAACTCAACAGGAAGCGGAGCTGTGATAAAACTTCCATTTTGTTTTTTTTCCTATGTCATCAGAAAAAAAAAATATTACACTATAATTCAGAGTGCCTTTGAGGGTTTATTTTTCTTTACATTGTTACATGCCTGATCACATCTGATTCTGGAAGCTAAGCAGGGCCTGACTTGGCTGGCAACTGGGAGACTGCTGAAAATGAAGCAGACTTTGAGCAGGATCTGTATGCTCGTCATATGAGCGTGCAGTACCTAAAAGCTTGACTTGAGAAATGGGGACAAACAAGAATATTCACTGCTTTTCCATACTTTTAAATTTCGCTTTGCTCCAGACAGAACAACTGAAAAACAACTTAACTCTTAAATGATCATTCTTTTTTTTTAATTACAAAAAATAGAGAAATAATCCTTGTGTATACTGGTTAATACTTTCTAAAGAGCACAGAAAAACCCTTTGAGCAAAGTGACCATCAGGACATAAAGACAGGAAATAAATTATTTAATTTTGATCTGCTTACTATTTACTTTACTGTTGACGGTAGCAAGGGACTGTAAAAATCCCCTCAAAACTCAGTGAAGTATAGTAAGTGAAAACAGTGTACACTTTTTAACAGAAAAGAAATGAGAGGTAGCCAGCAGATTCTTTATTTACATGTGATTTCATGTTGTTCTTGGTGTTTTCAATGTCAAAGGGCATAATTATATCGTATAAAGGTTCCTTTCATCTTGCTTTTCCTTAGAGAATTCTAGAAAATCAAGTTTGGTATGTTATGATTTTGCTAGTGGCTCCAAAGCAAAAGTTAAACTTTAAAAGTTTACTTCATTAAAAATGTTTATTAGTCATTCATGTTAAAACAAATACAACTTTAGAAAATAAACAAATGTGACTATAACTCCCTCCCTCTCTTGCTTTCTTATCAGATGTTGTCAGTGGGTACCTCACAGGTTCTTAGTGGGTCTTCTGGTCCAGAGGGAGCTTCTTTATTTTTTTCCCACCTAAAAACAATTAAAAGGCAGACAACAGTGAAGGTATTACAAAGAAAACAAACAAAAAAGAGATCCTTGAGTATGTTTCTTATATCTCAAAACAAGAAATAAATATGATATGGCAGAGCAAGGCAAGTTTCACATGCCATCTGCCTCTCTCAGGTAGCATCTGAGGTGCACTCATTCAGTTTTGCCTCCCTTCTTTGTTATACTGAAATGCAGGGGATTTCTAAATCCTGATTTGGATGCATCCCCCCAGCAGCAGAGAGAAAAAGACAATTACTGAAGCAAGGCAAGTTGTCTTCAGTTTAGCAGTTTTTTTCTAAGCCAGGCTTGTGGTTTCATTTAAGGTTTGAATGCTTCTACTCTCTGAGAAGCCCAGTAGCTTTTCAATAGCTGAAGATCAAATTATGTTAATCAGGTGGCGTGACCTAATCCTCTAATTCAGATGCCTTTTTACATTTGAAGTGTTCTGCTCATGTAAGATTGATTTGCTTTTAAACTATTTTTTTTTTTTTCTGTTAAATGTGCTGTTCTAAAGTTCTGCTCCTGGCTCCTTGCATCTGTTACATCTGCACAAAGATAAGCTAGTCCTAAGGATTCAGACAGAAAATGTCTTCTTAAATCACAAAAACCCAAAGATGTTATGCAACAGCAATGAGAACATTTCTCTTTTTTTTGTGGTGGTCCTACAGGTCACCTATGCTGGCAATGGCTGACACCAGCCTGCAATGTTCCCCAGCTCTGTGCAGGTGGCTGGCAGAGTGCAGCCACCCTGAAGTGCAGGACCACAGCAGGGAAAACTCCATAAATGATGGTGGATATCACCTTAGGCAGGCATGAGTGAGGGGGCAGGTGGATGACCCCCTAACACACCCTGTAAGACTTGGCAGATATGCTGACACTGAGACACAGAGTGGGTTGTATCTACTGACCTCTGTGGCAGCTTTCATTGAGGAACCCAATTAGTAGGCCTCTCACACATTTAGCTGCATTCACTGCTTCTTATTCACATATTTGGAATTAAAAGTCTACAAAATCTGAACACAGGCATTTCTCCTACATCTGTTTGGTCTTGACTGTCATCGCTGAGGATTCCTGCAACAGATTTTCGCTAGCTACTTCTACATCATTGATAAGATTGGCTTACATAAAGTAAGATATAACACAGTTTGGAGAAATAAAATGATCTTTTGCAGTGTCTGCAAAAAAAATATTGGCAAATGTTTGTCAATATTTTTTCTCATAAAGAAGACATCAGGGTTATTATTCCTGCTTATTGAGTCTGTGATACATAATCATCCTACTGCCTCTAGTGAGCTACACACCTTTTTTATTTAACTTTTTTTTTTCTGTCAGAAAGTAACAAATTAATCCAATCAATTAATTATGTTTTCTCAAGGTATTTCACCAATGTGAGGCTTTCCAAGTCCATATTGGCAGAATACACAAGAGTTTTCAAAACTCCGGGTGCTATGACTGGCATTACACTGAGAAAAGCTCAAGGTGATTAAGGTCCACCTTAAAAGCAGCTAAAGATTCTGTCTCCAGTCATCTGCCATTTGTAGAGATGATTTTCGTATTACAGCGCAAAGTACGTAAAACATCTTCTTTTCCTTGGTGCAATTTTCTTAAAGACTTTAAAGCACACTTTTAACTGGGCACTTGGTAGCAGCAAACGCGGTCGAAGTAGAGATGTGTGGTCCAAGTGCGCCATCTCCCGCTACTAAATACTAATTACCCAGCGGCAGTAAGGCGATTGGGCATGTCTCCTTTCGAATTGCACCTGTTGCAGAGAAAGATGGGGAAAGAAAGCCATCTGATACTGATGGAAGATTGATCCCTAAGCCTTAACGTTATCTTAATATCCTGTGGAGAGACTTGGAACATCCTTGCTAACCTTTCTTAATTAATTTAAAAAGTGGATTACAATTGCAAGGAGCTGGGCATCCCAAATTTGTTGTTCTTTTCAGACTGTTTAGTCAAGAACAAAATCACGTCTGGTTTTTAAAATCTGTACCATATTACAGTCCTCCAGCCCTACAGAGGTTCTATATATTTAACACTACAGGTGATACATATGATGAATACTTGGAAGTACTCATAAATTGTACCTCTGGTACTGTCCCAGAATGACAAGATAGAAAACTTTTTAAGTAAGCAGTTCTGTTTGCATAAAAATTGCAAAGAATTACAACTGCTGTATAATGTACATCTCACAGGTACATTCCATCCACATAAACTGTATGTTTTAATGTACATACATAAAGAAATTTATTACACTTTGAAAAAAGTAATCCAAAACATTATGTTTAGCTGATGCCTAAGAAGTTGTTCTCCATCAATATGAGAAATGATGTTGCCACGTTCAGTGTACCATTACCTAGTGGCTTTCTGCTCTTCCAAATGCCACTGGAAGCTTCAGGTCTCCAAAGGCTTCAAATGGAGCAGAGATCTTAAGTACAATAGAAAACCAAACTGTGTATGCAGGCATGCTGATTTTGATAGCATTCTCTAAACTTAATGGACAGCCAAGGCTGGGGTCTGTGAGCCAGCCTTATTAATGTCACAGAAGAATTGGTTCCAAAAATGTATCTCAAGGACACCAGTGGCAAAGAGATTATCATAACACACTACAAAATTGAAAACCAAGCCTCCTTCGTCTATGTTGTACAGGATTTATCCATGTTAAAGAATTGGTAAAGATCCTGCAAAAGCCAATGAGTTACTTGGTTTAAAGAGCTATATATTCTAAATGTCTACACTCAATAGAAACCTTTAGGGAGGGTTAAAAGACAAAATATCTGCTATTAGCTAGCCTTAAAAACGGCACTGTTGAACTAGATACAGCTTCTTGTTTAAAATGAAAGTGGAAGTCTCCATTATTTTTATGATTGACTGAGTTCAGAAGGTAATTGAGAACTGTTCAGAAACCAGAAAGATTCAGCTTGCAGCCACCAAGACTGCAAGATACAGAAAGAAAGTTGATGAAGCTCTAGTAGAAAGAGACCTGTGAGGGACAAGAAGGCAATCAAGAACAGCTGGTATGGATTTATAAGCAAATTTTATGGACAAATAACACTTCACCAACCTGATTACATCCTCTGATGAAATGGCTGGCTACACGGAGGAGCAAGCAGTGGATATAATAGAATTTGACTTCAGTACAACTTTTGAAATCATTTCCCACAGCATTTTCACTCTCAGACTGAGGAAATATAACATGAACATGGCTATTAGATGAACTGAAAACAGTATGGACTGCTGGGCTCAGTGAGTAGCAATTGATCCTTGGTAATCTGCCTGAAGGCGTACAACAAGCTGAATTCTCTAGGGGGTGATACTAGGGCCTATGTGGTTCATAATCATCATCAAAAACTTGGACAGGATGTATCCTCCGCTTACTTTTCGATAAGGCTAAGGTAGGTGGCTGACATACTAAACAGCAGAGTTTCAGTTCTGAGGGACTTTGAGAAACTTAAGGATTAGATTAATAGAAGCCTCAAGAAGTTCAAGGAGAAATGTAGTCAGCCCTGCAGAATAAGCTCTTCCGTTGGTACCTCATCTGAAAGATGTGGGCTGGGAATCAACGCTGCTGAAAAGAACCTGGGATAATGTGAAATCCAAGTCTAATATGAGCAACAGCTTCCACCTCCAAGAGGACGACTTACACAGCGACCTATATTAGGAGCTTGGTCAGCAAACTGAGGAGAGTTACTGATCCCCTCTGCTTTGTGGTGGTGAAGTCCTGCCTAGACAAGAGTCCAGGCTGGTTCTTCCCCAGTCTAAGAGGTATGAAGGTCTACCAAGATGACCAAGATCTAAATCACTTCATGCAGAGGCTGAGGGAGCAGGTCCTGTATTGTCTGTTGAAGAACTTAAGGGGTCACAGAGTAGCAGCCTACAACTACTTGAAGGGGTTTACAAATACCACAGAACTAAACTCCTCCTGCTGGTAGGCGATGGAACAACAAGCAATGGCCAAAGTGTTTTGGGAGGTCCAAGGAGGACATTATTCACTTGAAAGGCAGTTGACCCAGAGAAAAGATGCAAATTTTTTCTTTGAATGGTTCTGAGAGCTTTCGAGACAAATCTCCAACAGATCAGATCTGCTTTCAGTGGGGAGGCTGGACTATGTGGCATCCTGAGGTCCAAGCTACATTTTTACGATCATGTACAAATGGAAAACTGATGACTTTCCTGGTCTATGATCTTTGTTTAGTGTGGGAAGATAGTTTTTAAATTGTCACCAAAATGTGTTTAGGCTTTATTATTAATTCGGGAATGTGTTGAAGTATATACAGGAGCAAAAATAAAAATACTTTGCTATCTGTTGATATCTGACAAACTGCAGATGTTCTTCTCTGAAAACAGTATTTAACTGCCACGTTTAGACCTTTATCTGTAATTTCAGCTGGCAATATAAAAACACACGACGCATTCTGAAAAGCTACAGATGGTGGAGTATTTTAGTGTTTTATGTATTTAACTTGTGAAAGTGATGAGAAGTGCCTGTAGCCAGATTCCACGAGTCTCTAAACTAAAAGCTCTGAGTCCAGCATCTGTGATAGCCGCTCCCTTTTCTCTGAATCATTGTATTAGCCTACTCCATTTACTGAAGAAGAAGAAGAAAAAAATCACAATGTGGTCAGTTTTGACTGAATTATGAGCTACTCAGAGAAGGCCTCAGCAGCAATTTGTTTTTGCCATTGCCCCTATCCATAGCGGCCCAGTTTGTACTTCTCCCCTTTGTGGCAGCTTTTAGGTTCAAAGAAAAGCTTTAGGAGCGTGAAGAATTTAATCAGAAGAAAACTGGCAGAGGTTTTGCAGCCTGTGGTTATACAGTTCATTCCTGATTCTTTCCTTGCAGCAGAGAGAGTTACGTGAGCAGTATGTATGATTATGTCACATCATTCAGTAATTTAGGCTTCAGCACCCACAGCACACAGCTGATGTACTGCACATGACACGTGAAGTTCCAGGGCTAGCAACTAACACAGCCTACGCCACCCCTGTTCTTTCTTGGCAATTTGTTGGAGCACTGCCAGCCAACGCACCACACGCAACCACCTCCTCTCACTCTATCTGTAAGGCCAGCGGGCTGGCTTTAGGGGCAGGCCCGGCTGCCGTGCCCCCCAGCGGCGGCGCCGCGGTGACACAGCGGGAGGCCGGGCCGGGAGGTGGAGGAGGAGAAGGAGAAAGAGGAGGAGGAGGAGGAGGGGAAGCGGGCGGTGGCTGCCGGGCGCGCATGGCGGCGGGGCCCGGCGGGGGTGGCATGCTGCCCTTCCTGCGGCTGCTGGGGCAGCTCAAGGTGGGCGCGGGGCCGCTCGGCCGGGGGGCGCGGGGCCGGGGCGGCGGCAGGGGGGAAGGGGCCGTCCCGATGGGGCAGCGGGCCGCTGCGGTGACTCGGAGGAAGTCGGGCCCGTCGGGCCGAGCTGACGCGGGGCCCTAGCGGGTGCAGCTGAGAACACAGGCCTGCCTCTGGGGCCTGGCGGCGCGGTGTGCACGGACCCGAGACTTGGGCGCCTGACCGGGGAGAGCTGGGGTGGCCGCTGCTTTGCGGAAGCATCGAGACGTGTAAGCAGAGTGTCTGCTGGTGCCTCTAAAGCGGGATCTTTCCAAACCTAAGGTTGCGACTTCTAAGTGACTGCCTTACTGTCTTCACCCAGAGGGTACCGCGGACAGGATGGGTGTACAGGAACGTGGCAAAGCCAGAGAGCGTGTCAGATCATATGTACAGGATGGCAATGATGGCCTTGGTGACCGAGGACAAAAGCCTTAACAAGGACAGGTGAGACTGCCTCAGGTTATCGTGACTGTCAGAGCTGCGAGCACAGTGCCTGGAACAACACTTGTGCTGAGGAAGAGCATTTGGAGCACACTGAAGGTGTTCAGAATGCTTTCCCCACATCTTTTAGGAAAAAATTGTTTTTGAAAGAGTGGTAACATGCTGCACGGGCTGCCTAGGAAGGTGGTGGAGTCACCATCCCTAGAGGCAGGCAAGAACCATGTAGATGTGGCACAGAAGGGCATGGTTAGTGGGCGTGGTGAGGATGGGTTGGTGGTTGGAGTAGGTGATCTTAGTGGTCTTTTCCAATCTTTATGATTTTGTGATTTTTTTCCCTCCATCCTCTGAGCAGCTTGCTGTTTTACCAGCAGGGGTGAAGGAGACAAAGGTTTTTGTCACTAAAATCAGAGTGCTGTGTCTCTGAGCTGGCTGTCTCTCAAGCCAGAAGTAAGCAAGCTGAAGGCATTCAGTTAAAAGCAGTTTGATGCAATGGACAACCCATGCAAGGACATACACTATGTGGATTTGGACAGACTGAGTTAGCGCTCAGTAGTAATCAGAAACCTCTTCAAAAACAGTGTGGAAGAAAAAATGTCATGAGTACTGAATTAGTTGTTGGTTTGGGATCATGTTTGGTGTGTCACTTCAGGAACTGATGAAAATAGTGAAGACTGTCTTGAGTCTTCTATTATGTACTGACATAGCTACTTAGCTGTGAGCTTATTTTGTCACTTGGATTGAATTTGGAGTGGCTGCAATCAGATTATAGTCTGCCTGCTACAAGGATAATGTGAAGTGTATAATGTAGTTGGCTTTGTATGCTTGGAGTTGAGAGATGTTATGGTGGCAGAGTACCTTACTTCTGAATGGTATGCTTTTGTAAAAGTTATATTTATACTTAAATCTCTACTTACAAGTAGCAGTAGCTAGAAATATGGAATTTAAAGCATGTCTAAGTGGAATTAACTTCCCTTAGCGAAGAAGTGGAAAATACTGTGTAAAATTCAAAAGAATACTTTATATATATGAAGGGATAAATTGTGCATCCGTTTAACTTTATGAATAATAACACATAATGTAAAATTCTGAAAAACTAATTATTCTGTCACTGCTTCTTGTCAGATGCATACGATTGGCATTGGTTCATGATATGGCTGAATGCATTGTTGGAGACATTGCTCCTGCAGACAATGTTTCAAAAGAGGAGAAACACAGGAGAGAAGAGGTATGGACATCAGCTGTGAAACTATCTGAAAAGCATATGGCATGTTTTAAATGCACTGGTGGTAATGAAGAGACCCTCTAAGCAACCTAACGCTGTCACTGACATTGTACAAGCATGTCACAGAAAAACAAATTTTTCAACACTTTTTTTAATGTGTAGCCTAACAAGGTTACAGAAGAAAAACTGTTGAAGCAATCTTCATAGTGGTCACTTAGTCCTACACTGGCTGGATTTTTTGTAGCCTGAGTTAGCCCTTTTGACCAGCCATATATTTTTGGCGTTGTACATATCCAAACTGTTGGCCTGTCGTTTCTGGTCTGCTGTTTAATTTGAAGAATAAACTACTCCTTCAGTCACAGCTAGAGGGCAGCATTATGCCTTGGAATTCCTTTTGAGGCTACAGTTATTGCTTCAAAGTGTATAAAAAATATTGCAGTGGTTTTCTTTTTCTCTTACTTTTATGCATACCTACTTAAAACTTGGGAGTATGGGGTTATGACTAATTGTAGGAGTAAGTGTTTTGCTAACGAAGTGGAACTTAAAGATCAAAGCAGTATTCAGCGTTCTTGAAGTACTATCTTAAGAGACTGCAATTTTGGTATTTCTTTTTTTCAGTGTACTTTCTATAGTGTGTGCTTACCCTGAACAAAAAAAAAATCTTTCTCCAAAGGTTGCTTCATCACCCATGATCAAATGTCAAATTTGCATAGAGGGAATTCTCATTCATATTTAGGCAATAAAAAAATGATTTGATGCCTAAATTTGTTTCATTTTTTTTCTTCAGAATTTGCATCTCCTGCTCCCATTTAACTGAGTTAGTACTTTTCTGTTGACTCAGTGGTAAACAGGATGAAGCATTAAACAACTAGAGCTGAATTATCACTATTCTGTTGCTGTTGAGTGCTCTTTTTACCCTTTGCTTTACTGGTTCTGAAGTTGGCCTGCTTGTGCATTAATCAGCTAGTTTCACTAATGGTTAGGCATCGCGGTGATGGGGAGCAGCTGATTCAGCTCAGCCATATTGTGAGCTGCATCCTGTGTTTCAAGTGGAGTAACAATCATGGTATAAAACCTTTGTCTTTGCCTGTGATGTTGATGTCTGCAGCAGCAGCCCTAAGTGTTACTAGGAAGACAATAGAAGCAGCTCAGAAATGAGACTGGTTAGCTGAGAGAACTCAAAGAGCATACAGAACAATTTCTGCTTGCTGATTATATCATCAGTTTGATACTGTGTTAAACCTTCTACCATGATTTTTATTGTTGAACAGATGGTATGTCAGTCTGGCAGCGCTGTGCTTTATTGTTGCAGAGCATTAGATGGGTTATCAAAAGGCTTATGTTGTATCACCTACCTGACAGTAGGTAGATGTCCTCAGCCCTTCTAGTGGAAATGTGCTAGCTGTGAGTTTGGAGTTTGGGAGAGGGCCACAAAGATGATAAAGGGCCTGGTGCATCTCTCGTATGAGGAAAGAGTGAGAGACCTGTGTCTGTTCAGCCTAGAGAGGAGGAGACTGAGAGGGGATCTGATCGATGTTAATAAATATCTAAGGTGTAGGAGGCAATTTGAGGAGGCCAGATTCTTTTCAGTGGTGTGTAGTGATAAGGAGTGATGGCCAAAAGCTGGAACATAGGAAGTTCCACACAAATATGTGGAAGAACTTATTTCCAGTGAGGGTGACAGAGCACTGGATGAGGCTGCCCAGGGAGGCTGTGGAGTCTCCTTCTCCTTTGGAGATATTCAAGACCCATCTGGACGCCTACCTGTGCGACCTATTGTACGGTATCTGCTTTAGCAGGGGGGTTGGGCTTGATGATCTCTAGAGGTCCCTTCCAACCCCTGCCATTCTGTGATTCTGTTGCTTGTCAGCACTAGGAGTCTGAATTTTGAAACTGTCTCAATGAACTGTACCTATAACTAAGTAAGTTCAAATGTTACCTCTACTTGTTAAATCTGGAAGGCGGAGCTGGTAATTGATGGCAGGTCTTGGTATGTGACTTGCCTGTTCTGTTCTGGGCTTCTTTTTGAACTTTTTAATTATCTGAATGAACTTTTAGGCTGTTTTGCTTTTAGATTCACTTAAACAGTCTCAGAAAAGATCCTCTACCAAGCGGTCCTGCTGTTCGTCTGATGGCTTTCATGTACAAACGCACTTTTAAGTATATTAAGTAGTGTTTATTTCTACAAACTTAGTAACAAGTAATTAATACATCAATAAAGATGATAAAAATGTACTCTGGCTTCTATTTTTCAGGCAGCTATGCGACAACTGACCCAGCTTTTATCAGAGGACCTCAAAAAAGAAATTTATGAACTCTGGGAGGTAAGTTTGCATTCTTTTAATCCTTTGCTAAAATCGAGGGTAGCCTGTTAGCCTCTTTCTGTTTACTTATGAAACTGTGTCGTCTCTTCTTTGATCTCAAGCAAGGTAGATACACTTGCTTTGGAGGTGAAGCTGACTGTATGAATCAAGGTCACCTATGAATTCCTTTTAAAAAGGAGCTCCAAACTTTAGTAGAGTAACAGCTTCTCCCTTTGGCCTCTCAGAGTCCCGGATGAACCTGTCCAGGACTTGGTTTGTACAACTGAATGAAGAGTTGGTCTTCTACATCCAGCTTTCTTGGATAGAAATCTTTTTATTTTATTTTAACAACACATTAAACTACTTGTTGACATCTGGCTATTTTCAGCTCATAATCTTTTAATGAAGGAAAATACAATGGCTACTGACTGTCATGGAGTACTTTCTACTTTTTATGCAAGTAATAATTTATGTGGCTTCCATTTCTTTACTGTACAGCCCATTAAATTCAAGTATTTAGTACTAACTTCTGGTTTTAACTTAAATGTGAAGTACTGACAAAAGAACAGTGTTGCAAATGGAGTTAGGTCTCTCAGCTTCCGTAACCTGAAACTGTATTTCATGGTGGCACTCTTACTTGTCCACTTGGACTGTGTTTAAATTCCAGCTATCAGCAGCCAGTTTCTGCATTTGGTTATAGCCCTGTTTGCTTTGTTTTGTTTTCCTGTAGCTACTTGGTAAGGTTGGCAACAGGGTTGCATTTTAAGTGCTATCCTTCAAGGTAGAAGGCATGAAGTGGCACAACCAGATCTAGAAAATAAATTGTGTTTATTTAGTAAACACTGGTTTCTTCTCCTTTGGAAAGTTGTTATAATATGACGGATAAGCGTGGTCTTACAGAATTTATTTTGCCTATTATTTTTCATTGCCTTAGGCTTCTGATTGTATAGGAGCTGGTTCAGCATGCAGTCTGTTTTTCAGCCTTTTAGCTTTCTACCATTCGTGGTAACCATAATTTAACATATAAATGCTTTTGATCTTTTGTTCTCTACATTCAGGATAATTTATTGGCAGTGTGTCTCCAGCATGAGTGTAACCTACATAACAGTGAGGGTAACCTAGAGGGACTGCGTGTGCATATTAGATTTTTAGTCTTATTTTATTTAAGTGGAACAGCTAGGTCCTTTTTAAAAAGAAAAGCAGAAAAGGTCGAAAATAAGAAGCCTGTGATCACAGGGTATGATACGCTGCTCTTAGCTAGCCAGAGCTTTTTTTTAATTTTTTTATTTTTTTTTTTAATGTGAGTGAAGAAAGCTACAGCCCAGAGCTGAACAGTGGCTGGGACAAGATCTGCTGAGACTCTTATCCCGTGATCTTCTGCACAGTTCAGCCCTTGGCTCTATTCCTACTCCCCTTCAGCAGTAGGAGGTGTGCTGCTTTGTGCTGCCTTAGTGGGCAGTCCTCAAATCTGTAGGGTGGTGAGTAAAGCAGCAAAAAGATACCTCTGGTGTATTTTCATTTCTTGACTGAATTCAGAATGTGCTTGAAAAAAACATTGAAGTAAACGAGTTGGCACACTTAGCTCTGTCCTGCTCTTTTTATTTTCAAGAGCAAAATCACAAGAGTCATTTTAAAAGCTAGGCTGTGGTGTTTGAAGGGCCTGTTACTCTTTTCCAAAGTATGCTATTATTTCACATTCTTCAACACCTGTGGGGGGGGAGAAGTAAGTGTTTATTTTAAGCACTGTGCACAGTTGCATGTATAATAGCTGAAGTTTCTTGAGGTTAATGTAAGCTGAGGTATGAATAAGACCTGGTGGGCTGTGTGACACAAAGATCGGTAGCAGGTTGTGCTCCCAGATAATTGCTGGAGGTGGGACAGAGCTTTGCAGGCAAACAGCCACAGTTCTGTTTCTCCTGAAGTTGTCGTTTGTAAAGCTGCCAAAAAAGTTTGTTCTTTTCAGTGGCCAAAAAAAACCCCCAAAGAGTAGAAATAAGTACATTTAGAAAAATAACCTGCAGTAATCAAATAATTTAAAACACAAGGCAAAGATCAGCTTGAAAAGGGGAAAAGAAGGTAAAAATGTTGAAACAAAATTGATGATTTAAAATAGTGATCAAAGTGATATCGAAAACATAATGCATCATTTAAGTTCAAATAGAGTAGTGCATGGATCAAATATGGCTATCAAAATCTGGATTTTTGAGTTTCAAATGTCAAGCAATAAGTTTTAAAAACAAACAGGTTCCTGGCAGTATGCCAGAGAAGCAAATGACCACGTCACATTCAGTAACTGAGCTTGACTGCACTGGGATCACAAACCAGGATCTTGCCACTGTGAATGACAGCACAGTTGTCGTCTTAAGGTGCAGAATGAGGTTCCTGTTAATCAGTTTATTCCTCCGTCTTTCTCTTGCTGTAGAAACAAAAGATTCTGCTTTATGATGTGGACTGAATTCACATAGCAGCTTAGGATCTTTATGGGTTATCTCAAGGTGGTGAAAACATCCTGCCATGTTCTTTGGTCAGTAGGAAAAACCCCTTCTGGCAGTTGCGCTGCTCTTGTTTGTGGACCTGCTGTGCACGGCTGAGCATGTGCATCTGAAAGCACAGCTGGGCCTGGTGTGGGCTGGAGCCTCTGCTCTGATCATTTACAGTGGCAATGAGGAACGGGTCAGAGCTGCTGAGGGTGCCAAGGTGATGATAACTTGTGCAGAACGAGCTGCCCAGGGAGGTGGTGGAGTCACCATCCCTGAAGGTGTTCAAGAAATGTGGAGATGTGATACTTACGGACATGATTTAGCGGGCAGTGTTGGTGGTCGGGGGACAGGTGGACTGGATGATCTTAGAGATCTTTCCCAACCTTAATGATTCTATGGTTCTAAGAAAGAAGCCTTTTTCGGCAGTTGGTTTTGAAGCCAGGAGAAAACCAGTTGAGGAGATATCAAATTCAGTGCAGTAGATTTAGAAAAGACAGGTGAATCTATCTGCAGCCATCACTGGAGCAAATGACAGCAAAATTGTTCAAGTTGCCTAGAAATGTGAATGACTCACAAATATATATTGACAGTGAATGGAGAGAGGGTAAAGATAGCAGAGATTAAAGGCCTTGAAGTCTGAAGGGAAGGAAACCCATAAATTACTCCCTTCCCCATCTCATAGGAGCAAGATAAAGACAACAGCTCAGACAGATTAGACCAAAGAGATTGAGAGGAAGTGGCAGGAAAAACGTAAAGAAAACTCCTTATGGAAATATCAAGTGGTGAAGAAAAGTGCAAAATAGGCCTTAAAAATAGGTAATGGTAACACATAGGCACACACCATGGTAATTCGTAGCCTTAGTCAGCTGTGAAAAAATCTTTGTATAGAAAACGTTGTTAAATGGAATCTGTTAATTTAGTTCTGTGTCCAATAGGACTGTCTCTGTATCCTCCTTGATTCAGCAAAACACTTTGGTACATATTTAAGCTAAAGCATGTAAAAGAATTCTTGTCCTTAAATCCTGTTACATTTAATAGAAATTTAGCATGTATCTAAGTGTTTTCTCTGACTAGCTTTCTTAAGAAGAGAGTGAAAGAGTTAATTGTTGTGAATATTGTAGTAATGAAGAAAATCCTAGATTGGTGAAGAGTTTCTAATATTCTATTTCAGAATAACATTGGTTTTTTTCTTATAACTGCAAATCTCTTTAGGAATATGAAAACCAGTGTACTGCAGAAGCCAAGTTTGTAAAACAGTTGGATCAGTGTGAAATGATTCTGCAGGCGCTTGAGTATGAAGAGCTGGAAAACACTCCTGGCAGACTGCAGGATTTTTATGATTCAACTGCTGGTACGGCGTTTGTGTGTGTGAGCTTTTTGTGGTTTCCTGGTTGTGGATTTTTTTTCCCCACTGCTAAATGAACTATACAAATTGCCTTTTTTTCTACATGTAGAGAAAGTGAGGACTAGTTATTTTACTAATCACTCAAATACCCTAAGTATTTGGGGGAAAATACTGCAGTGTTCAAATACCTTGCATTTATCAGTATGCATTGAACCTGAATCTCGTTTATGACAAGTTCTCTTTACATTACTTTGGCCCTAGAGAGAGACTCGGCATTTATTATACTAATAGGTGTTTAAGGATGTCCCTGTATCATTTTTGGGGGGGGGGGTGGTGTAAAAGAGGCTTCAGTCTTCCCTGGTGCTCTGAGAGGAGTTGTTCCTATTTTGTTCATGTTTCACAAACCAGTGAAGTAACGTTTGTTATCCTTACCTCAGCTGTGGTCTTGTGTGACCTGCCCATGGTACCTGTGAGAAACAGCCCAATGGAAAGTTTTAGATGCAGTTGTAGTACTTTTTATCCTACTGCTTCCCATGAAAGTTAAAAGGAAATAGAGACAAAATAGCTGTCCTCATGGTTTTAGCAAGGGATTTGAACGCCAGGAGAAGACTGGCTCCGACTCATTCTGTCCTGGAAAAAATAGAACAGATGAGCATACAGAAAGGACCAGTGATCACCAAAGGCAGTGACCCTAACAAGTCCTTGGGTGACTCCTCAGGGAAATAATGAGTTCTCTGAAAAATACTGTAATTTCAACATCAGTGAAGCAAGAATGCTACATTTTCTAAGGGGCATCTTTGTCGCTTTAGTAACTTAAGCTATAAGCTAGTGTCTCAGTAGAGCGTAGGAAATATTCCCTAAGTAAGTGCTCTTATAATTGGAATGGTTTCCTGTAGCAGGATATGCAGCATTGGGTTGTCTTGGTCAAGGTGCATCCTTTTTTCAGCTCTTAATATTTTTGCTCCGTTAATACACTTGATATGGACATTTTTCCCAGAAAAACTTATAACTATTTGTAATAATTATTCAACAGTTGGAATGAAATGGGACTACAGTCCTTCTTAAAAAAATAACTTGGAATTCATTCTGAGCCATAAGCACTGCTGACCTCTCACTGCCAGACTTTCACACACACAAAAAAATGAAGACATTTTTAATTAGCTTTTTCTTTCTTTTGTTTTGCAGGAAAGTTTGTTCACCCAGAAATACTCCAGCTTGTATCTCTGATTAACACAGAAAGGAATAAAAAAATAGCTGCTACATGTCATCCACATTCCTGAGGTGTTCCTAAACACTGTAACTGCATTAAAATATTTTTGTTTTACATTGTGTGCTGTTTTTCCTCTCATAACATCACTAATTCTGCCAGCAGATTTTTTTTCTGTGCATTCACTGCTGAAAATCTTGGGACCACTTGCATAGGTGTGAAGTTCACAGATTGTGTTACGGACCAAATATTTAGAAGTGAAGTGTTTTGTTGTTGTTCTAATCAGCTTTCATGGATGTAGTCTCATAAATAGTCTCTCCACTGGCAAAGTAAAGGTAAGTTCAAAACTTATCTGATGGCAAACAAATCTGTTCATGTAATGCACTGACTGGGATAGGTAGTCCCGTGTGGATTTCAGCACATAACTGTATCAGATGGGTTTGTAGCTGTTCACTGTACTACACAGAAGCAAGACCAATGGCCACGTTTGTATAAGCTTGCCAAGAGCTTCCAGAGATAAGATTATTTTTTTTTGAGGCGTGTGATCCTGAAGAAGTGATGATGGATAAAACTATGGTAATGCAATTGATTACATTTTCTGAATACATTCATTGTTTCGTGCAGTTTTTATACTGTTGATTTGTAGTATCAGGGAGTGGTGCTGAGGTTTATGTTACGACCTGTATGCCTTATGCCTCACATCAAACTGGCAACCTTACAGACACTTAAAGAGGCAATTGATAACTAAAGAATAATTGAGGTTGGAAGGGACCTTTGGAGATTAATCAATCTAACGCAGCAGTGTGAAATTCACCTTCCCTTGTTCAAGCTGTTCAAGTTTCTGCTAAAAAAGAAAGTTATTAACAGAAATAATGATGCCAAAGTATGCAACCTGGTCTAGGGGGAGGTGGCCTTGCCTATAGCAGGGAGGTTGAAACTAGATGATCTTTAAGGTCCCTTCCAACTCAAACCATTCTATGATTCAGTGGTTATCATGTAAAGCTGTAGTGGTGTTAAATGCCCAAAGAAGACAAGTGTATGTGTTACTAACTGTTGCATCAAGTATGCAGATGGAGTTTAAGGTGATGTTCCAATTACCAGATAATTTAAGTTTGCACCTGGAAAAATTATATGGTAGAGGCTTGGAGCTATCTTTTCTATCTAGCTTCAGCTTCATGTCAAATGAGGCAGTGTGAAACTAAATTGTAATCTCCCTTTAAGGCAGGTAGGTAAGTTAGCTGAGTGCATGTCTTCAGATGCTGTGACTCCAGGAGATGTCCCCTTTACGCAAACCTTAGGGGCCTGGTGAGAGCTTGCACTGTGTTCTGCAGCGGGTGCCTTTGGCAGAGAGACAGACTGCTTCACTGAGAGGCCAGGAGCTTTTGCCTTAAGCGACCTGCACAGCTCACAAAATCTACAGAGCATCTTGGGGCCAAAGGAGGTGTGAGATGCCTGCTTTGCTCAGAGAACCTCGCAGGGCAGCAGTTGTGCCCTGTGGAGATACTGAAAGAACAGGTACGCTTTACTGAGCAATGCACAACTGATTAGTAGTTTCTGATAGTTGATTGTCACGCTGCAGCACCCACAGAGCTTTGTGCAGGGCCTACTGCTCTCCTGCATTTTTATTCCACCAAGATATGTACAATCATAGTTTTATTGGGCCATATTGAATGCCAAGCATACAAGAGCTCCAGATGCACTGGAGGGTAGACTTGAGAGCAATATTGACAAAGCAGAGAAGTGGTCTTGAAAGGGTGTTTGATGAGAACACGCAGCAGGTGCTGCCCCAGCAGGAACAGTCGGTTCCTCCAACGCAGCCGGAGGTTTTCCTGGCTGGCGATGCGCAATGCTGCTGGGGATGCGGGGACTGAGCACTGAACCTGAGTCAGCAGCGTAGTGCTGCAGGGAAGGTAATCATTATCCTGGGAAACAGGCATAGCTTAAGTGCGCCCTGCCTGATTTTGTTTTAATTAAATACATCTAGCATGTACTTTATGTAACATTACATTCCCTTCTACTCACTGTTCCGTTTCGGGCACTGCATTTTGATAGAAATAGGAATTAGTGGGAAAGAGGCTGGAGAAGAACATACAATCAGAAGCATGAGCCAGGATCACAGCTTGGAAGAAAGGTAAAAAAAACAGCTCTTGGCTTCAGAATTCCTAATACAGAAGCTAGTGCACTGTTCATGCACAGGAAATGTGTGCTACATCCTGAGTGTTAGACTGGAGAGAGGAAATCACCTTCTCTTAAGTCTTTCTCTGGATCTGTTCTTATCAAGGTTGAACCCACTTAGGGTGGCAGCTGTTGTAATGACAACACGTAAGGGTCAGTATGGGAGAGAAGCTGGTCTGGCCAACCCCTCTCCACTGACAGCTGTGTTGACAGATAGATAGTTTTTAAACTGTGCTCTTGCTGCATGTAGCTAAAAAACAATCTACTGCTTTCCTCAAAACATTTTGTGTGTATGTATGTACACATAAAAATACAAGCAGGGCTAAACCCCTGTCATGTGCTCAGACTCCATGTTTTAGCCTTGGTTTGGCTGCTGACCCAGTTCAAAAGGTTAATACTTTTCAGATGCTCTCTGCCACATATTTCACCTTTACTGAACGCGCTTCAACAATTTTTCTCCTTCAAACAGCAAAATTTTCAAAACCTGGGCTACAGATTTCCATAGAGAATTTCAGATCTGGAAGGGAGCAAACAGATCTTAAAAACTAGAGGAATGGCAGACGATAAACTCACAGTGTACCTCAGTACCCTCCTGCGACAGCAAGGCTTAGCCAAAGGATGTACAGTATTACTGGTGAATAAAGGGAATTGAAGAGAAAATACCACAGAGTAAAAGAGTAAGAGAAATTTATTTTTAATAAGAATATCAATAACTTCATTTACACAAACTAAATGACCATTAATATTTTTATTTAAATAAAGTCATGTTTATGCACAAAATCACTGCAAAATAAGCTAGCAACCTGTCACAGGAAAACTGTACTAGAAACTTAATTCAATTTGCTTCCATGCTAAAAATCATATTAAAGAGACATTTGAGATAAATGTCCAAAGTTCATAATGTTCTACCAGCCAGAAGTTAAATGATTTCTAACTTTGTCAAAACTATAACAAAAGCCACATTGAAAAAAATCACTGAAAGCCAAGTTTCCTCACAAGATTTCAAGCTGTCTGTAACATCAAACTCACTAACACTGATCTGAAGCTTTGGCTTAAGCTCAAAACAAGCATCCATTTTGAAAGTAGCCAGACTGTTTTCCATTTTGTTTACCCTTTTGATGAAGTTGTGCTCATCTCAGTCTGGTGAACTGAGCAATGCAACATACAGACTGACAAGTGCTCATTAAGACAGCAAGATACTGCCACAAGTGCGCTGCTCTTTTCTTGAAGAAATGTTAAGAAGATGCAAGAAAACATGCTGAACAGAAGCTCAGAGAGATGACTGGCTCTCGGTGATTAAGTAGATCAAATGCAGTTGGCAGAACTATGCCCCAGAACGAAGGACAAAATTTGGAACAATAAGTACCTACTCGTCATTTGTAGTGTAAGAAATGAGATTCAAGCTAGCAGCTCTGAAATGTGGACTGAAGGCATGAGCTCTCTATCCCATGGCACACCTTTAATTGTTGGAATTGTATTCTTTCACATAAGGCTGTATCTCATGACTGAAGCTCATGCTGTTCAGTCATAAATAATTTACCTTCCCTTCTTTTTGAGGGGAAGATATGGAGGCAACATTATTGGAGGTTCCCCCCTGTACGCTCCACTTCCCTTTTTAATTAGCTTATGCTGTTGAATCTTATCAAACCAGAGAGAGCAAGCCACGGAACATATTTTTAAACTGAAGCCGTTCCAGCTACAACGATCAGCTTAAATCAGCAGCTGTGATCAGCTTAGTTTCTATATGAATAACCGAATGTCTCTTCCTGTCCTCATTAACTCTGCTGACTAACTGGAGGGCAATGCCAGACCGTATCAGTGAAGGAGAAAAAAACCTTTTCTTGGTTGACAATAAGTTATTTTAATTTCACTAGGAAATAAATCATGTACAGACACCCCTGATCAAAGGGCACCTGGTATGGCTGGTGGACAGCTGGTGCATGGACTATTGTTGGCAGCAGAAATCTCGAGGTCCATCTGTCTGCTGTGGCACTGAGAGGATTTGGAAACCAATAGATAAAAAAAATTAAACTGAAAGAAGTAAGAGAGTCGAGGAGATTTCTGGAGGGAAGTTAGGTGAAAATGAGAATTCTTTTGGTCACAACTTTACAGAACACAGAGTGCTATGACTCATTTACTGGCATGTGGTTCCTATAGGTCAAAATACCTGATGATAAAATGGCATATCCAAAATGCAAATACAGAGAGGAAACTTTTCTCCAGCACGAGGCCAGGGAGGCAATTTTCCAAAACCCACAGAACTTTGTTGTACATGTTAGGCATTGAGGGAGGTCTAGAAACCATGGTCTGGGCAAGTCTCTGAGCAAGGCGCCTTCAGCCTAACACTGAAGCTCTTCTTCGCTCTCAGGAAGTCGGGTGCCAGCCAGAGAGCTCTGAGCACTGGCATGGGCTGTGGAGCTGAGAACTTCTTCAAAACTGCCCCCAGTGTGGCTTGTCCCACCAACCTTGGTCTGAAACAAGGCAAAGAAAGAGAACAGCATGTTCCACTACTCACACTGTAGCAAGTCCCGTTTGCGTTTCACCCCATTGCCACAGAGGGCTGAGAACTGTTCAAAGCAGACAGAACGTGGTGGTGGTGGTTTGTTTTTAAAGAACTAAAGCTACACAAATCATCAAATAAAACATCTCCTTCTCCAATTTTTAAACTTCTCAATCAGAATCATCAACCAGCCTGTGGAATTCATGATAAACTCAAAGGAACCAACCCCTAGGTAGATTCCAGTTAGGATCATATATCCCACCAGACAACTTAGTGTGGTTCTTTACATGAGCACCTCATGCTCATTTCTCTGTTTTTCCAGTTCTGCACAGACTGATGGGCATTGAAAGGAACTGGTACTTTTGCTGAGTAAAGTGGCCCATCCCCCAGCAACGGTAACATAGCTTCTCTCCAAATATGTGAACCTTGGGGTGATTTTAGACTACAGAAGGAATTTTGTAACCAAGTGACCAAACCAACAACTTGTGTCCCTTACAATACCTGTAGGTATCTAGTATTGATATGTAAAACTGCCCACAGCATTTTCCTATGAGAAAAAAAATCTAATTATATTAATGAAACATGCTGTTTACAAGTCATCTACTTTCAGAAAGCTACAGTTCGCTGAATTTGTAAATATAAGTACTAAAACACAGTATCACTTGAAGTCTGAAATAGAGTTTTCCTAAACAAGAATAAAAGCTTTATCTAAAGATTTGGAAATGGTCAAGACCGTAAGAGGAGACAAAGCTGATTTGATAGGGTGATCTTGCTAGGAGAACATTCTTTTGTGGTTTGCCTTGCTGATATGCCTGCTTTAAGCTAATTCAAGTCTGAAAATAGGGCAAAACTTTTTACTCCATCCCAGAACTGCAACAGGAATTAAAGAAAAGCTGGTATTTTTCCAGCTTGCTGGTCACCAAATGCTTAGGAAGATTATTTTAATCAAATGAACACTGTGTCCTAAGTTTCCAAAGGGTTAATCCTTTGTAATCCTTTGTTTCATCAGCAAGCACAGGAGCTTGCCTAGCTTGAAAGTTCAATAAAACAAGGTAGTAGAATGCTGGATATGTGCTCTGACAGTTTGAGTCACGCTTACTTTAAGTTCCTGTCTCAAGAGGTAAAAATCTGTATCCATTCTGAAAGTCAGCAGAGCCTACTAGAAGATAGTTTATCACCAATTTTTGCAAGTAACAGTACTGTATGTACATATGTAGTTAAATAGATCATATATTATTTGCCAGTTGGCCCAGAATTTGCAAGGAAAAGGCAGCAACTGCCTAGTAAAGCTATTATCAAGTTTTCACAGCAAAGCTCATGACTTTGTTTCCCAATTAAAAAAGTCTCCACAAGAAGAACATTGATTCAAACTGATCAGAGCAAGAGTGAAGGTAGAGACTACTGCTGCACTATTTCAAATGATTTGGATAAGCTGCATCTGAACTGGGACACGAAGATCATAAACATAAATGCAGTTTTATTTTCTGTTTGTTTATCTGCCTACTCTTCCATGAGAAAACAAGAATGATGGAAATGATTTTACTAAATGCCTCTGCCAAGGTCTCCAGTAATTTAATACAGGGAACAGTTCAGCAGCATTCTGATTTTCAGAAGAGTTGAAGAGTCAGGCACTCAGATCCTGTCAATCTTCAGGGGAAGATGAACTAATACATTTCCCTAAGAAAGCTGCAACACAAAATCCAACATCAAGAGCAAATAAATTCTAATTTAAAAATTGTCTTTGAAATGAATGAAATCTGAAAATCAGTTTTCGTTGGCTACAGAACACTGCAGGACCGCTGAACATCTGTACCTAATATGAAAAATAAGTAAATTAATAAATAAGGAAAGCTAATGCTGCTGCTACTCTCTTTGGTCAGAAGCCCCTCTGAGAAATTCTTTACTTTTTCAGATCACAACAGGTCTCCAGAATAAAAGGGACAGCCTATATTTTTCCTCCTGTTGGCCCTCCTAATCTTGCAAGCCTCAAAAGAGTCAGGGAAAAGGAAGAACTATGCTGAGACATTCCCAGCTGTCCTCAGCTGGTTTTAGTGGCACTCCAGGGCCACAACTGTAGCTCCCTTCCTACGTTTGCCCAAAGAAATTAAAGAGAGAAAGAGAATACAGACAGAAAATATTTCAGAAAAAGTCAGAGGGTATGCCAATAAAGCTGTACAATTAACATTGCATAGGATGTGAAAGCTGACTTTGGACTTGACTTTTTGCCCTGGCAAAAAGGCCTTGAGCTGTCCCTCTCAGGTTTGCTATAGCTGTAGGACAAATGGGTTTATGGAGAGTACAGGAGGACAAAAGCAAGCCTGGGAGCTAGACATACTGACAAGACTGAAAGCCCTGTGAGTAGGTTTAGTGACTGAATTACTAAGTGGGTTCAAAAAGCACTGCACTTCTCCTATGTAGTTTCTTCTAACTATTGTGTGGAAGGAAATGCCAAAAAAAAAAAAAAAAAAAATTCATTTCAGACCTCAGGTGTTCCAATAAGCTGCATTCCTTATCTAAATGGGCAGAGTAGAGGAACATGAAAACATAAGCAAATGAAACATTTGACAACAACAAGCAGGAATTCAGACCTTTCAAACTATGGCATCCCTCTACAGGAACAATTTCTCTAACGGAGATGTTGAGCATAAAGTGCATTTGCAGCTAAGGTGAAAGAATAAACAGGAAGGTGTACAAAGCGCTGAGCTGAGGCTCTAGTGGTCAGTGTTCTGTTCTAGCTCTGCCACTAGACTTCCTTGGGATGCTGCCTCCCACTTGTAAAAATTTCCATCTCTGATGGGGTGCAATGGAGATGACATCACTACCGACACTACCATAACTTAAAGCTGCCAGAGCAGCCGCTCTCTAGATAAACACGAACATGTAAAAGCTGAAAATGATAGTGCAGTTCAGCATCCTTTAATGCACAAGCTGATTTAGAAACATAAAAATAAATCAGTCTCCCTACTGCTCCATACTTTCCTCAGATACTGCCTAGAAAATTTTACCTGCTGCATGATTTTGCAGTGGTATGGAAAAAAAACAGAACTTCCTCAAGTAACCGCTGCTTCAGTTCTAGTGCTAATCTGCATCTTATGTAACAAGGAATGCCCTGTCCCACGTGGAAGGACACCTTCTTGCACTTTAATGTTTTATAAGTTGTAATGTCCATTGACATTAATCCAGTATAGTCAGTTCCACCTAAAAAAAGGTAATAAATTTGGCCCTTGCCCACTTTGTCAGATGAGTAAGAACCATCTGAAGACAAAACGTCTTGTTCCCACTTTTCATGCTGAAAAGATTAGCCCACTGCAAATTTGCCATTCGCTCTCCTGCCTTAACAAGTGTTATTAGTGGTGACTGATAACTTTGTCATCAGATCATCTACCAGTAAATACATCAATATAATTTTGAAATTTTAAATTCAGACAAAACATTGAAATAAGAGAAAAAGCAGACTACTACACTGAGGAAAGACTACTTCACCGTTAAGAGCCACAGAGGTTTTATGACTTAAACTAGTTACATGACAGCTCTCACCAGCTGAGCACGCAGCACTTTGCAAGTAGGTCTCTAGTGCTGAAAGGACTTGAGTTCACTCTGTAGGCAAAAAGCTGTGTTTGCCTGGCAGGGCACAGCACAAAGTTCTTAAGACCACACCGCTTTCAAAATCTGACCCTGTGTCTCCACATGGCTCTGCCTCATGCAGCATAATCACATAGTGACACCTGAGATATCTCTATGTTCCGCTTCGGTACAACCATATTTTTGGCATTTCTGAGACCACTTGTTTACTTTGGCAGACAACAGAAGTAATTTTGTAGTAGTGAAACAGAAATACTATTTTTTCTGCATATTGTCTTCATTTTCTACTAGTGCTCTTGCAGTTCCATGAAATTCTTGATGGAACAGTGCATTCAATCAATTTTCCATGCAAACGATAGAAATGATTTTAAGTGTGTTAGGTACACTTCAAGCACAGCCACGTAACTCAGCCTCTAATCATTACCTTAAGGCTCGTGACAGTGGTCTCAACCTTCTCTTCAAATGATTTGAAAGTGGGAGAATTCCTAAGAGAAAAAGAAAGTTAAAGGAAGGAGAGTCAGTTGCAAACGTAATGAGGTAACTTCATAATTTCATTAATTTTCACCAGGCAACAATGCTAGGAAAGTGTGAAGTCTGGCTGGCAGCACAGGGCTATAGACTGGTAGGGCATGAACAGTCACTTGCGTTACTGTCAATCAAATCCAATTAAGGTAATCAGATGAGTATTTTTTAGCTACCGATTTGCAAAAGCTGAACCTCCCTAGTAAACCAGTGGCTGGTTTGACTGTTTTCTGATTCTTTATGTTCTAAAGTGAGAGTATGGATCCCTATCGAGATCCATACCATACCCAAGGTGCCCTTTAATTGCTTAGAAAGATGTCTTCTGCCCTCTTCACAGCAGCTTCCCCACTGCTGAAAAATCCATCTCCCACATGGAAATACATGCTAGAACTAAACAAACTGAAGCACAAAAGCTGGTCTCCTCCTCTAGTGGTTCAGCCAGCACAAAAGACTTGGACAAATCAACAGTGGGTAAAGGGAGTTTGCAGTCTAATATTCCCTTCTGCTTTTCTGCTCCTTGCTTGACAATGGAGAGCTCAATTATAGCATGCTTTGTGCCTCATTATTAGTGAAGAGTCTGCACTGTTGTCCAGCAGGGTTCCTCTTGTTTAGTAAAGGCAGTACAAAACAAAGAGGTAATAGGAACTCCCTAAGCCCAGTACAGCATAATGAAGCAGTTACTTAATGATTTAGTTCTTAAGCTTTTTTCACCTATTGTGGTATACCAAGTTTTCCCCACACACTTGGTTGGGGTTGAGAGCAGCAATATTCGTATATTTAGAGACTGAGAGGGTAAAAAGAAATGTAGATCCTAATTTCACTGAAAACATTAAGAGCTTTACTTCAAGAGACATTGATATTTGGCAACAATCAAGTAAGGCATGATTACAGCCATTCAAATACGAAAGCGCTCATATAAAATCCCTGCATAGATGCATGATCCAGAGGGAGTGGAAAGCATTTCTGACATTAATGGGCTTTGGATGATGTTCTGGAGACAGCAAAGCAAATGATTTTCAGGTTCAGGAATACAAATTTGATAACATTCAACCACCCAAATACATTTCAAAACTTCTTCCTTTACTCAAAAGATTGAACCAGAGGTTAAATAGTTAATGCAATTAAAAGAAAAAAGAAAACAACAAACAACAAAACCACAGATGGCCAGTCCTGTGGCCCTTATCTACATGAATAACCTTAATTGACTGAAGTCATCTGACTAAAAATTGCAGGATTAGGATCAAAGTATGCAAATCCCCTCTCATTACAATATTGAACATCAACATAGAAAGTACAATACGGGTAGCATATTACCTCATTGCAGGCATGCTTATGGAATGGCGAATAGAATAACTGTGGGATGAAAGGAAAAGATAAGAAAAAAGCTGTAAAATTCTGTTTGTAACATGATTATAACACGCCATTTTTATTTCTTGAATGCATATTTATAGTGCAAGTTAATTTAAGAGTAATGATACTCCACTCCTGACAGCAACCGCTTGTCAAACTCACCTGAAATCCAGTTCACTTTTGGCACTGAAGATCTCACTACCACACTCTCATGTCAGCTGATCAGCAATTGCATAAGGCTCAAAGAATGATGCAGAACAGTCCCTGGAATTATGATTTAAAGGACCAAGAAACCTGCTATCTACATAAACATGCAATGTGACAGAAGAACAGAGAGCATCTTCATATTCCTCAGTCACAGACAATAAGCTCTGCATTGGGTGAATACAAGACACCTCAGGTTTGTGAGCCTGAACAGAGCTCAGTCGAAGCAGTAGGCAGTTGCCTAGCTTTGTTGCATGTACAGTGCATATAGCCCAAACAGCCAGTGTAAGCCCTCAGTTTTAACAGCCTCCTGCACAAAAAGCTATCTAAACAAGAGGTTTCTTCAGAGACAACTCTCCCAGCTGCAGCAGTTCCTGTCCCTATTTCTGTGAGACACTTCACCCTTTCCTTCACATCTCAACATCACCAAGTGTAGAAAGCACTGTTCTCCAAAGCTCCCATCCCACTCTCCATGCCACACTTTCTTCTTCCCTCCTCAGACTTCCCAGCAGCACATGCACTGGAAGGTCAGAAGGCAGAGGATGGATTCTTCACAACACTCAATGATCCTCTTCTGCAGCTCTATCCCTGCAGCTGGCTGAGCATCCTAACCTCTTGAGTTAACTAGCCACATTCTCCCAGCTGGGCCAACAAAGTCAGCTCTGCTGTTATAACATCTGTTGGTAAGCATCAACCCTGTTCTTTATTTGAAGTGCAAGAACTGTTCAAAATTACATTCACATCTGAACATTATGACTAGGTTGCACACAGCAAACGTATGTATTGTTTCAAAAATCCACATATGGCTACTTTCAGTGGTGCCTGACAGCTGCAGCTTGGTCTAACTGAAAAGAGTAAGAGCTTTAAGGGACACCAATATTTGGCTGCAACCAAGAAAAGCGTGATTATAGTATTAAAAATAAAAAAGAGCTCTCATATATATATATAAACAGCACATTTTTTCTAAACTATACAAATTCAGAGAGACATTGTCCATAAATACATAAAAGTTATTATCTTATTCCCCCAGATTCAAGAACAGGGGTTGGGGGAAGAACTGTTTGGCAAGAAGGTGGCACAGTGAGACTTACATAAACAATTTCTGCTGTAAGTATTTCAAGGCTTTGCTCAACTCAGATAGACAAGAACTGACAGCAGATAATACCAAGTTTTCATGTTCAATTTTTCACATCATTTTTCAGATTTGTGAAAGATTGGCCCAAACATTTCAGGAGTGCAGATCTTTAACAATTGTAGTTAATTGAAACAAGCACATTTGCCACGTTAGTCTCGTAACACATGACAAACAGGCAGAAAATAAGCGTTTGGAAGTATTTCAGCATAGATTGCTCCTTTTCTAGTAGCAAAACATTTCAAAGCTCAGAATAAGAAGATTACATTGCGCTAAATTAAATTTGCACAGCTGAGAGATGGCATGTGACAGACAATCTGAATACTAATTGTGTATTTTACTTAAATCATCTTTTATTTTCTTTAAAGAGGTGAGGATGCAAGTTGTAGGAACAATGATAACATGTACGTGTTTTACAAGAAGCCTCAGACACAAAGCTTTTCTAAAGGCACTCATGTCAATGATGGTGAGAGTTTCCAGGGGCTCAGTGTAGAGGTAAAGAACAAAGATCTTTCAAGACTAAGACTGCTAGGCACTACATTTTGGTTTCATGTCAGAGTGAGACAGTAAGGTCAATCCATATCACATTTTGAAGTTTTCACAGTACAGTAAGAACCCATGTTTGGATGACACTTGGCTGAACAGAGAAGGTTTTCTTGAGCAGCCACGTGCACTGGCAATGCTACAAGGCCAGAGAAACTGCAGGGACTCAAGGCTGTGTGGCCCCTCCTCTGCTGGGCAAGCTGACGTCAAGCCAACTGCTTACGGAATCTTTCAGCAAACGTTGTTCATCATATACTGAAGTGCTTTGCAGCATCAACATATTCAAGCTCCAAAGAAGATAAAGACCCCGTTTTTCTAATTGGGTTAAGAACTTGTCTTACCTTTGGAAATTTTCCCAGGACTACAGACTTTTAAACAGTCAGCATGTACACTTCGTGGCTAATACAGTTTTACCTTATTGATGAGGTGGTAATTTTTTTTTTTACTGAATCTTCATAACATTCTGCTGCCTGAACTGATTTTTTGCAGAGTGCTTTCTGTTTATGTTCTAACCTCTGACAGAAAAAGAGTTAAGAGAATGGGATTACATAAAAGCAGGTTTTCCCAAGAGCAGCATCTTTTGAATGCATTCATTATTTGAATTTAAGACAAAACTACTTAAGTGTAAGGCAAACTCACTGTAGCCACTTAGTCCAGTCCTTTCCACATTACACCAACCATGCTTTATAAATGAGGCATTACACTTCGGGTAGCTAAGTTTTTGTCACACATAGCAATATTGAAAAGAAAGAGGTTACTGTGTTAACTTCCAGAAAACAAATCCCACTAAATATAGAGGCACCATTCAAAGAATAATGTGTCTTACCTAATAGAATGCGATCTTTGGTGGATGCACAAGAAAAGAAAAGCAAGAGTTAGAAGTATTATGAAAATGCAAGAAAAATATACATATATATATATATACATCTGCAGCATGCCAAAGTGCCCAAGGAGAAAAAGAGAGTCATCCTCATTCAAATCTTGATGCTGGAATTCACACTACACTGTGGATCAGCTCAGATTCCTTCAAGGCAAGAATTTTCATGCGCTCCTTCACCACACACAGTCACACATTGCGTACAACAGAGAGGGGAAGTTGTGCCTGCTAAACTTTGCATCCTCACTCCTAGATCAGGTTTAACCAATGTCAACTGGTTTCCCTCCTCAAGTCCTACTTCATTAAAGAGGAAGTACAGGCTAGTTTGAAATTTACATGTACAGCAGCAAATACTCCTTTTTCTTTGCCCCTTTTTGGATTTCTTAATCATTTCTAAGTTGAGGCAGGTACAAAAAATAGAGAGATTTTTAATTCCCAAATTGACATTCTCTAAAATACTTCTTCCTCATTTAAAATAACACTTGAAACACTTTCACGCTGTTTTCTGGCTCAGAGGAAACTTAATTAAGGCAGCAGAACTAGGAGAGTCACACTGATATACAATATTTAAAGGATGTCATTAAGGTTCCGAAGTTGAGAAATGATGAGGCAAGACTGCCTCTCCTTCATCAGTGTATTTCTGATGCAGCCTTTAATTACAGACACTTCAAGGGAACACCTGCATCCCGTAGGGAGCCAGAGAGGTGGCACACGCTTAATGAACATCACTTCAACGGTTTCTCTTGACATCTTTTCTAGTGTGTGGTGCGATGCATTATTTACTGCACACAATTCACACCTTGCTCTGAAGAAAAGCAAGGATTTCTTCACTGCTCTTTACAGGGCTCATTATTGTGTATACATGCACTTCTCAAACATATGTGGATTTATCTTCATTTCTCATTTTTCTCCTTTCTTCATTCAGCCCCACTTTTCTATCTGAATATTTTCTGAAGCTCTGATAATTGTTCTGGTTCTCCTCTGCATTTATTCCAGTTCACATGTACACCATGCACTGACACAAATACTTAAGATGAAGCACCATCTGAGCTGACCAGAGCAGTTTCCTCCCAAATCTTGGATATACAACTCTCCTGCAGCAAATGCTAGAAGTAAGCTTAGATTAGCACAAGCAGCATGATAGCATGGACTTGTGCTGCATTTGTGAGCCACTAGCCCAGCACATACCAGGTCCTTACCTTAACTGCTGAGCTGATCAGCTGGCTGCTCTGCACTTGCCATCTCTGCATTTGATATTTTGTCATCTGTCAGTGTAGCACATCACTCTTTCCTTCATCAGATTTTATTTTAACACCTCATTTTGAATTCTAATCTTGCTGTCTAAAGAGCCTGCTTCCCTCCCACTCCAGTCATCTAGGTGGTTTTAATGTACACATGATGCAATCATCTAAGTCAGCAGGAGGAGTGCTGAAGTGTAACAGACTCAGGACAGAAGCCTGCTAAATCCAGTGTTACGATGAGCTACTGACACCTATTCCTTGAATGTAATTGTCAACTCCCTATGCCCTCTTCCTGCTAAAGCAGTAACACCTAAACTATACTTCTCTAGCTCCCTTAGAGGACTGTGAGAAGAGTAGGCAGAGCCTTATATAAGCCAGGTTCCATCACAACCCCTGCTCCTAATCCATCCTCTATGACAGGTGGTGGTGCAAGTTTAAGGTAATTTTCTTGACAAATCCAATTTTGATTTTGTCATTGTGCTATCATCTAGATATTTAGAAAGTAACAGGTTAATGCTTTCCCCTAGCATCCAGTCATCTCTGAGGGGCACACTTGTCTGCCTCCGTCATGCAACCAACCTCTCCCTGTCTGCAGACTTCCACCTCTTTCCATGTGTGTCTTTCAACTCCTGGAATAAGGAATCATACTACCTCAGTTCGTCTTCAAGTTGGCTCATCCCAGGAACTGAATTTGAAAGGGGTCCAGGTGATCATGTAATTAAAGAGAATGTATGAGACAGCTGAATGAAGGATGCATAAGCAGTATGACTGCTGCTGTCCTAATCAGCATGCATGCCTTTGTTAGCTTAATCATCAAATGGATTTTCTTGTGTAGCAATGCACATGGTAGTGTACATACAGTACTAAAACGTATGCAGTTTCCTTACTGCTGCAGCATCTTTTTGTTTTTCTTTTAAAATAAACAAATAAAACAAACAAATTCTCCCACTCAATATGACAACGTATTTCTGTAGAAACCATAAGCAGAGCTGAAACTCTGAGATCCACACAGACAGCTGCAGAGCTGACAACAGTATTGCAGGACAAGATCCAAACATTGCCAGTATACAAAGGAGCAGGGGGGTAAAGCTCCTCAGCCCCACATCAGATCTCTACTCAACATGGCAAGAGACCTTGAAATATCCAAGTGTCTGGGGCCAGGTCTCTCAGAAGTATGCTACTGTTCTACAAGTGACCTGGAATCATAGAATCATAGAATCACCAAGGTTGGAGAAGATCTACAAAATCATCCAGTCCAACCATCCACCTGTCACCAAAAGCTGTCACAAAATCACATCCCTCAACACAACTTCTAAACGTTCCTTGAACACGTCCAGGGTCAGTGACTCCATCACCTCCCTGGGCAGCCCATTCCAGCACCTGAACACTCTTTCAGAAAAGTAGTACTTCCTAACGTCTAGCCTGAATCTCCCCTGGCACAACTTGAGGCCATTCCCTCTAGTCCTATCACTAGTTACACGAGAGATGAGGCCAACCCCCAGCTCACTACAACCTCCCTTCAGGTAGTCATAGAGAGCAATAAGGTCTCCCGTGAGAGTGAAATTTCAAAATTCAGAACTCCTCTCTTCTCCATTGCCTTCCTTCTCCATGTCAGAAAACGTTAACAGAAATAATATGAGATGGAGGTGAAGTGGTAAGAAAACGTGATGGCAACAGGCTGACTGTAAGACCCTTCAAAATCAGCATTGCCACAGATGGGGTAAAGGACAAACACACCAGACTGCTGAACATATGGGGAATTACAATGATTATCTAGATTTTATAAAGCAGTTTCAAGCGTCCATTCTGAATGAAAGCAGAACCAGGATTTGCATCTGGATGCCACTGGTGAGCATCAGCCTTAATGCCTAACCAACAGAATTAAGCCAGAATCTGATGTGTCTTTAAATCAGCACTATGGGAAGAGGCAAAGCTAATGCATGTGCTTGATCACTGAAATAAAATGATTTGGATTAGCAAAAAAAAAAAAAAAAAAGCAAACAGTGAAACAAAAAACACATGCCTTCTTACAGCTTATTCCTCCAACCATGGCCAGCACTGGAGTATGAGAAAATATTTTCAAACCAGGCCACTTAAGTGGTAAGGTTTACAGTGCGACCCCTCACAGAAATGTATCTTATGCCAGCTTCATTGCTGGAGTAAGCATACAGTTATTCCAGATTTAGGGTGTTCAGCAAATGTAGCATGCCCAATTTGTGCCACGCTTCATGTAACTAGGGGACACTGGCTCTGGTGCTTGCTTCTTCATTGTCATCTGCCTAGAAAACAAAAACAGCATGCCTCCACAAAAACTGGTAGTGCTGGAAAGTTTGTATTTCCCTAAAAACTTCCCAATCAGTTTTGAGGTAATGCCTCAAAAAGCTACAAGAACCAAGCTTATCGATTAATTGAAATGCTTATGGACTTAGCCTCTTGGCTAAAGGGCTAATGAGATAAATACCACCCATCTGCTTTCCCAGTGTTAGTCAGAGGCACAATCACCGTGGGGCAGGGGGTTGGTACTGACAAGGGAGAGAAAGGAATTTCATAGCAGTCAGTAATTAAGGGCAATATTAAAAGAAAAACATGCTCTATTACAGTGAAGACATTTCTGCATTTGCTTTAATTTCACACCCTGTGCAAAGCACCATAACAGGACCTGAGAAGTACTGATTTGTTGGTCATCCTTCCCTCTACCATTAAGAACCAATGTGCTAGCTATTAGTGCCCCGACTCTGATCCCTGCTATAAGGATCCAGAGCACTGAAGCAGAAACACTGTTCACCAAGCACTGGCCTTGTCTTTGTTCCATGAGAAAGTGTGAGGAAAGATGAAACAGAATACATGTGTGTCACATGCCACACAAACTCCTCATGACGAATTTCTCAGATATACACAATGCAACTATGAAAGAAGGGAAGGTAGTAAAAATAAACAGAGGTACGAAAAAAATGAAAAAACATGCAACTGAGCCTCAGGAAAAAGAAAAAAGGGAACTGAAGGGCAACATGATAAAACCTCAGGAAATTGTGAGTGACACGAAAGACAACATTAGGACTATATTCAGCACTTCTCATATAGAAGAGCCAGAAGGCATCAAAAGAAGGACCACACTGAGTTATGTGTAAGTGTATTAAGTCAAACAGCTCTTAGCTTATGTTCATAAGATAGTTGCAAGCCACTGAATAGATTTCCATTTTCAACTTCAGTGTGGAAACAAACATTGTAAGGTGGATCGTATTGTGATGAAGATTTTCATTTTTTTCCCCACTTGCACCTAGAAAAGCAGCAGTACTTTTGTAGAGGTTCTGTTCGGCTGTATGTAAAAGGTAGATATGACTCAGAAGACTTCTGAAGATTCAGATTAAAAAATGAGTGGAAAAATTCATTTGCATAAAGAAACCCAACAGTGTTTGAAATACTGCAAAATGGATTAATGCACTGAAAATGACCAGAAAGTAAACGTACACTAGTATCTCTAATAAATGAGACCCTAATTCTAACATTCAAGCCCATTTACTTCATCACACACACAAAAAAAATCAATGCCCTCAAACACCCAAGAAGAAATTCTACAATCCTGTGGCCAAGTTGAAAACTTAAATGCTGATTTACAGTTTACAATTTCTTCTCTTGTGCTCTCATTTTGAGGAACTTTATGTTTAATACTTTTAAAGATACACCAGCATATGAAGCCTTCATTTAAGTACTTAAATGGTAATTCTTCCCCTCAATCCCTGTTATTTCCATCATACTTTATCTGTTTCCTATGATGAAATGTTTCATAGGAAACAGATAAAGTAAAAAAAAAAAAGAAAGAAAGAAAGAAAGAAAAGACAAGGCAGTAAGAGTTTGCTAGGTAATAAATATCCATCTTCAGGATGTGGTACTACTTTTGTTTTATCCTTCGTATATCCTGAAAGAGCTGATAAAAAAATAGCCTGAAATATTTCTTTATTATTTATCTTTCTGCAAGCATCTCCACAGTATGCTTGTTTTCCTCAGATGATCTTTGTGTCCATAATTCACGTACGGACAAAATTGGGTTAATACAGATCTTACTGCAGCATTTTTTCCATTTTATTCTGCATTTCCTTGTGTCTGCTAAGCTGTTCCAAAAGGATTATTGATTGATTGATTGATAAAAACAGGACTCAAGTAAAAACTTTACCTTTATTCATTGTTACCCCTTCTTTTTGGTTCAAAACAATTAATGTCCTAAAATACTCCAACTATTTGAAACCTTAGAACATTAATGTAGACAAAAAAAGAAAAACTGGTAGGCTTGTTATACTGTTTCTCCTCAAAGTAAGGACAGTGAAGCAGCAGCTCCTTTACCTCATATCTCCAAACTTCTTGCTGATAGCAGTTCCTACATTGCTGATAGCTGCTGTTGCTTTTTGTCCCGCATGGCTCAGGGTCTCATGCGTCTTCTTGTAACTGGAAACAAAACCAAAGAACAAAAGTAATAATACATACTTTAAAAAGAGAGGTTAGAATGCTCTGCAATTAATTCCCTCCTTCCTTATTTCTACATTTTAAAGTCTCATCCACTGAAAGGCTAAGAAACATAGTAACTTGCACTAAACAAATCACAAAGATGCCCACTTCAGCACAGCTTTGTAAATGCAGTTCAATCCTAATGTGAGCAAAGCGATCTTCCTCTCCCCATTGCATTTAACATCTTCCAAGAGAGTAAGCACGAGCTTTTTAAAAGCAGAATACTGTGATCTGTTGAATACCCGCTTTATACAATTTCTGTAAATTCACATCAGATAAGCATTCTCTCAGCAAACACTGACTTTCTGGCACAGAAAGAATCAGGAAATATACAATTCTGCTATTCCATGCATATACACATTAGATACACTTCAAAAGTATTTACTGATATTTCAGATTAGACAAAATAGATCACATCTGTTCCTGCATGTAACAATTTTTGTATTTTTTGATTTTTTAAAGGAATAAGGTTTTATAAGAGAAAGACAAAAAAATCGAGACAGTGAAAGCGTATTCTAAACAGCACTGATTCCTTTGTGAAGTCACTCAATTAATGCATAGCAGATATATTCAAACACAGAATCTTCTTAATTTACTGATTTAGGATATACTCTCTGCTCTACAAAGACCCTTCAGAATGGTTAATTTGCATCCTATACAGATGCTTTTTTTGCTGAATAAACTGAGCATGACAGAGCTTTCCTTCTAAGGAAATTAAGTGAAACTCCCAGTGACGCAGACAAGCTGATAATTAGTACTGACCTAGTAAGAAAAGAAGAACATGTTAGAAAATCACTCTTTGTATCCTGTGGTGTGCCTTGGCAAAGAACCGCAGAAATGATCATGAAAAATTCAGAAGTACAATACCATTGGTCCTACTTCTCCTTTGAACAAGTTTTGTAGGATTGCAAATATGTACCAAAATACACCAGAGATTAATGCAAAAATCCCACTGCCTAATTCTTAAACCAGAAACAGAGCGCTTTCTTCTTCTAACTTTTAGATACATGAAAGCCGTATAACTTCATGGAGACACGAGAAATAAGGGAAGATCACCATCTGCAATACAGCACATTACATTATTCATATCATTATTATTTTGTCATGCCCTTTTAGCCTTGGTAGAACCCACTACTGAAAGTCTACTGCTGAGGACTATGCTGTACAAACCATGGGTCAGAAGGCAGATGCTGAGTAATGTGGTATTCTTTCAGACCATAGTCTATCAACAAATAATTTTCCTCAATACAAATAGTTTGATTTTATGTCCCTCACCCATAAAATATCTTAAAGACTGCCTAACAAGTTCTAAAATTGCCAAGTGAAATGTGTCATTCGACGAAGGAGCTTGTCTTGGTTTCCAATGAATGGAAAAACAGCTTACAAGAAGGACCTTAGACTGAGGTACCAGATCTCAGAGAGACCTACAGTTTCTTAGACAACTTGAATTAATCTCAAGCACTTAATCAGAATGGTAACAAGGGCTAAAACACTGCAACAGTAACAGAAGGAGCACTGGTTACACTGGTTCTCTTTCAGAATCAGAGTGAAAAAAAGATCAAAGAGATCATTTTTGTTGGGTTTCCTTTCTCCACAGCCCTGGTCTTCCTGACTGGACACAAGATTGCAATGGTCTTATTTCACTGAGGCCTCATTCTGCAGCTTCACTAATTTAACCTCTGTCATTCTAAGTGGACATATTTCCACTTCATAGAACACAGAGGCCCTAAAATAGATGTTAAAGATGCTTCACTCGAACTATGAGCACATACCTTCTTGATAAGCGTTGTCTATGAAATTCTGTGTATATATTCCATGAAGTTGATAATCATGTAAAAATATATCTAGGAACAAATATTATTTAAATACAAATTGACTGCAAGAAGTAAAGTACTTTGCAGAACACATTCTGAGCTTTTTTTTTTTGAACAATACACTTCGTAGTATATTTTATGCGAGGACACGTTTAGCTTTATGAGTCCATATCTCCATGTCTTGCCTTTGTGCTGCAGGTTCCTCATACTGCATAAAACCATTAAGAGAATAGTCCCAAATGCTCCTATTCAGCAGAGAGACATAACTTCAACTAAGAATCTGTTGTGCTCCTTACACTTTTCTGAACATGACCTTCATCAAAAAACACCTTTTGGGAATTGGCTGAAATGACACTGATTATGGCATTTCAACTAATAATGTATTTTTTTTCCTCCTCTAAATACAATGTTTTCCCCAGTATTTCTACTAGCAAGAAAGACATGGAGACTGTATTTATGTTCCTAATACTTCTGATGTTATACAACAGCACAAATCCAGCTAAGACTGTTATGCAACCGGTCTTTTTTCAGCATCAAGTTGCAAAAATGACCTTTGCCATGAACTCCCCCATTCCCTCCAGTAACGCTGAAGGAGCTTTAAGGAACAAAAAAGCAACAAATGTAAAAATGCTGTGCAACATGGAATAGTTGGCAGCAGAGATGAGAAACAATGGCTTCCGTCACTAATGATTACCTTAAAAATCAGTCTCCTCCATGCTTGCCATTATGGTGATATGCACCATTCATATCACTAATGCCTTCTTCATAAATAAATGAGCTTTCCACAGAGCACACTTCCTTACTGTAATTAATTATGCTCTTTATTTATATACAGAAGAGTATTTTGGTTCAGATATTTTTGTTATTATAGTTATCTTGTATTTACAGAATTCATTTGATACCTTGCCATTGTTACTACTCTAGTATCAATGACCTCCAACATATTCTTTCTGACCTCTGGGAATCTTCTCAATTGTATGCAACATCAATAATAGGAGCCAAGAATGTTCACATTTTTGTGTAATGCATAGCTTTCTTACAGTCATACAATGTCAGCAACCAGGCTGTGAGTCTAAAAGCATTATGCCATGTGCCTTGTAGCATCAGCAGAACTAGAAACAGACTAACAGGATACAAGAGTCCCTTGATTTATGCAGTCACAGCAGGAATGCCTTCACTGTTTGTGTGGCACCTAAACATATTCCACAGCATAGGACAATTACTTGTAGTGAATAAAAAGGATCAGATTTCATGCTTTTCACTTAGCAGTTACTAATAAATACTTACACTGTATTTTGTAGACAAAAAGGGTTAAACAGATACCGCATGCAAACTGAAAAACTGTGAATCAAGCTCATTGTATCATTTCAAATATTAACTTTTTCAGATGACTTTCATCTGATAATTGTATCCATAAATTTCTGATTATAATTTAGATTTTAAAATATGGAATATCCTTGAAAAAAAGAAATTGTCAACAAAATTAATATTATTAGAAGTTATCATAGAATATGTTGATATGGCACAGTTACTTTCTGCTGATACACTCTTCCCAAAACATGTAAAAGAAGATTACGTCTCCAGTACTGTAATGTACTCTGTTGACAAACAGACTTATACCAGATTTTGAGTGCATCTTTACCTTCATACAAGGCATTTAGGTCAGACTATTGTATGGCAAAACTGTCTGACTTGCTGATTTTTACTGCCAGTTACATGAAAGAAGATTATTATTTCATTCTCGCATTGTGTCTTATGAAATGGTGTTTCATTTAAAACACAGCCAAGCAGCAGACATAGAAAGAGGTCAGAGAACTAGATGTTTAAATGACCAACATCATCTGCAAGATAAGACAGGATAATCATACTGCATGCTATTTGATCTCAACTCAGTACAGAACTGCCCTTCATACAGCAGTTAAATCTAACCAGCCTTCATAGGCACAGTATATGAGCTCCTGACAGAAGTAGGCTACTAATACAATGTTCATATTTTGCATGCCAATCTGCATATTTGACCTACCAGTGAATTAGAAAGATTCTAAAATCAGTTTCCGTAAATTATGACAACACATACTGCTAATCAGTACATCTTCATTCAGCATTGTTCCTCTTAATCAATGCTTGCTTGCAAAATTAATCCATTTGAGAAACCCACTTCTGTGGTAGAGCTTACATAAGATGCAAGAAAACGCAAACAATTAACAAACAAAACCATACTGTAGTGCAGAGCCTGGTGGCACAAGCCACATCCTATGCAGTTTGCCTCTTCTTTCTTTTCAAACTATTTGTCAGTTTAAGAATGACATTTTCTGGGATTAGCATAAAGCATCTGGGTCTCTGAGAAACTCTCAACTAGAAGACTATTTTGTTGTTGATTTTCTGTGGAAAATAGAGAGTATTAAATAAATTACACTAATGCTAAAAAAAAAAAAAATGTACATATGAGTGACCTAAAAGTACGTATTATCTGTACATACTCTCTAAGAGCATTCACATTCCCATTTTGCCTACAAATAAACTCTGTACTCTTTGGTTTAAATGCTCACCTGAAATTCATTCCAACTTCAGATGCAATAACAGATGTGCTTTTTAGACATTCCTCCTTTTGTCAGATATTCTAAGAATGAATTGAAACCATGCTGGCCCCTAGATGGGTGCAAATGCCTAAGTCAGTTAAAGGAGCTATACCCCAGGTAGCAACTCTGCCAGAGAGAAAGGGCAGAGCTGAAGGAGCAGAACCTCTGCAGACTGTGTGGAACCTGCATCCAGCCAGAAATCTGTGTGCAGCACGCAAACTGCGGTGTTTAGCAGGCAGGGCAAAGTCCTGAGTCAGGAAAGGTGTCAGGCAACAGTGACAAACATTCCGTGCCCACCTGCAGTGCAGTTTTCAAAGTCACAGAAAACACGGAGGATACAATTGCGTGAAAGGTATGTCTTGTACATTGTAGCATTGAATGGAAGAGAAACGAGCAGTTGTGATACAGTTACTATATGGGTACAAAAGCCATAATACCTTGGCTTAAACATAGACGAGTTTAAGACATTCTAGGACAAAACTTCAGAATGCATCATACTTTAAACTGTGCCAATAACACTGTGGGCTCTGTACTGTAAACTAGATGAAAATAAACTATACAGATTCAACATATCCCTGCCTCCCATCTCCTTCCTTCTCTTTCCCCCTCTCTCTTCTCCTTTCTTCCTCCTGCTTCTTCCCTTCTTTTTTCTTTTCTCTCTTACCTTTCATTTTCTTTCCATTTCTGTTTTCTCTTTTCCACTCAGTTCTCCCTTACCTTTTCCTCCCCTTCTCTTATTTTTCCCTGTCTCCATTTTCACTGAAACTCTCCTGGATATTTTAAATCCTGGTCACTTCAGAGATTCCAGTTCACATTTAGGCCACCCATCCTTATACTAAGATACACAATTTACAGATATCTATAATGCATGTACATATTTTCTGGAGTAAAACCATCATTACTGTGAATTTTTCTCCAAGAAAAACCATATTCAGAGATCTGGAACAGATCACCTGAAGTCCCTATGGAATTTCCATTAGCTGAAGCTTCTGATGTAAAGAAATGAATGTACATTTTTTTCAGGAAAGGGACAATGAAAATGGACTATGTTAACTTCTTCAAGTCCTTTCTCCAACCTCATTTTCCATTAGGCTGTCCTTCCACATTCAAGGCCAGAGATATCCGCAGAAAAGCAGCCAAAAAAAGCCAACAAAACCAAGTCTTTGAAGAAGGCAGGATCATTGCCTGGCCTGACCCAAAGGACATTGAAAATTACTGGAAATGAGAGGCTTCTTTTACTTTTATATAGCTCACACCCACACTCAGGTAATGTACTTGCTAAAGTCAACATGCCTCTTTCTTCACTTACACAATCAGAATATGTACTTTCAAATTTAGAGAGGAAAATGTCAAAAGGTGATTACATATTACAATGAACAGAAACACCCACATTTCTATTACTACCCCTTGTCAAAAGCATGTGTGTGGGAACATGCTATACGAAGTTCATAAAAGTCACAGTAGGCCTGTGGTTGTCCAGAAATTATAGCCAATTTCCTGAGAAAATTCTAAACCTCTGGAACATTGCTATGTATTTTAAGTTATACTAAAGGAGGCTAAGGGTATTGCAGATTTTAAATCCAAAATGCATGCAGAGCAACTATTGCTTTCTATTTTCTCTTTACCTGGTAGAAATTTGAATTATAAAACATGACTTCACACTATTTGTGGAAACCCATAGTATTACCTTCAGGTTCCCTATCAGCAGAACTAAGCTGGTACATACAGCTTTAAATGAGTAGTCAAAGATATGGTCCTTATTCTGTTTCAGGAGGAAAAGGCCAAGTCCATGTTGAATGCTCCTTTCCTAGATCTCAGGCAGATGTTACATATAAGAGCAGAGCAATACTGAAGCCTTCCTAAGTGAGCTTCAGAAGTCAGCCAGTGTTTGAGAGTGCCGCAGGCGCTGTCCTGGAAACATGCTGTTCAATGTTAGTACTTACAGCTCTCTTAGTTCTGGTCACTTAGATCATGCGATTTTCTGTTTCTGGAAGTGACTATTTTGTCAGTGAGAGCAAAAGATGAAAAACTTGTTTGGAAACACAGTTTTGTGAGGTACCCTAGATGTTTCCACTTTCCATCATCTCAAAGCAGTCCTAATGCCCCAGATGGAATCACAAAGTATATGGGCTTTGAGACATTTCACTGCTACAGCCCTCAAAGAGAGAGCAGGTTTTCTTTCAGTTTTTAGCTACTGTAATGAATTACTGGCCATTACAGAGCAGCTCCTTACAGTAGTCTGAATATCCGGGGTCCTAGTTTTGATGGTTTTAGTAGTAAAATGAACCAACATCAACTCCCTAGAAGCGATGCCCATGGTTGTTTCACTCTCTCTTTTATGGGCTGAAAGGTTATCCACTTAAAACAGAGAAGGCTTTTGCTTTCTAAGAGCTGCTAACATTTCAAGCAAGAATGAGAAGGAATTTAAGGGAACTATTAGCTTGAGTGAGGTTATTGGCGGATACTTTTACAGATACAGCTGCTGCTTAGTAACTCAATAGCCCTGAACTATCTCCTTAGAGTACAATACTGTAACATCCCATTGTTTTCTTCTGAGAGAAGAGCAACAGCTTAAAGGCTGAGGGACAAAGCTGGGCATGGTTACAACATTTATGATTACTAAAGGTGAAGGTGTCTCACAGACCTATGTTCTTAGCCATCTCCATGAGAGAGAGAGAGATGAGAAACATAAATTAACCTCTGTAACCTTCTCCATATATTATGCAACTGGATATTATTGTAACTGCATTAAAGAATACTATTAGTTGGGACCTTGACTAGAAAAATGGAGCAAGAGGAATGTAATCATGTTCAACAAAGGGAATACTGACTAAGCAGATTGAGGGAGGTGATCCCCCTCTACTCACCACCAGTTAAAGCCAGACCTACAGTGCTGGGTCCTGCTCTAGGCTCCTCTTACATGAAGAGGACATGGACACACTGGTGAAAGTTCAGTAAAGATGATTAAGGGAATCAAGATGATGAAGGGAATGGAGCATCTCTCGTATGAGGAGATGCTGAGAGAGCTGTGTCTGTTTACCCTGGGAAACACAAGACTCGGGGGTATTTAATCCATATGTATGAAAACTAGTGAGGGAGTGAACAAGATACAAGAAATATTCAAACACAATAAAAAGTTTTTTCACAGTAAGGGTGGTTAAATACTGTTATCAGCTGCACTGAGAGTCTGCAGGCTCCAACCTTGGATTCAAAACCTGAGTGGAAATAGTCTTGAGAACCAGCATCTAGCTCACTTTGCTCTGGGCAGCTGGACTTGATAATCTCCAGACATCACTTCCAACATCAATTATTCTGTGATTCTGCAGAAAACTAGGTCAAATATTCACTGGAGCAATCATCTTACCTCTATGCACTACACAGTGAAAATTTTACATGCAAAAGGATAGAGACCACTGTGTAAAGTTTACTGAACTGTCACCAAACAAAAAGATTTAGATAAGTAAACATACTGTATTCAGCTTACGTAAAAATTTTCCATTGCAGCAGAACATTAATAAGAAAAGAAAAGAAGTTGTGGTCTCTGTAAATACCACTGTAAAGATATTTTAATGATTCCTTAAGCTAAAATAAATAACCTCAAAACCTGCCAACATTATCTTGCTTCTGGAATTCAAATAAATGAATGAGGTGCGTTTAAAATATAAATAAAACCCTGCATTGCTAGAAGCTAACATAATATCCACCCACCTCTATTCACTGCAACACTGATCTTCAAAAAGGTGGCGGTGGGAAGTCATTCCAGCTGACTGTCTTACCATCAGGAAACAAAATTAAACTTGAGACAATCATTTGCTCTTTAGCTTCTGACATCCTCTATAGTAGAATGCCCTCCTTCCCCTAACACAAAGATTGTACTAAAAATCAGTGTAATGAAGAATAGCAGCAGAAATGAATGAGGAGCATAAGAAATGCATTATGATTCTGGTGATCATCATCAGTGAATGTCTTCCAGGTGTATTTCATAGAAGACAAACAACATTACAGCTTTTATTTACAGAAAAGCAAAGCTGATTAAAAAAAATGGTTTGATATAGAAAGAACTGTACATTACTGTTGTAAACACAGTGTCTTACAAGAAATTGCTAGAATTGTTTTTGCGTAACTTGAAGCATAAATTAATGAGAAAAATAGACCTTTTGCAGAATTCTATGTTGAATCTGTCATAATCTTCAGTGGATATCATTAGCCAACTTGTCCTTGAGCTCTGGCTTTCTTTAGCATGACCACAATGTTTTTTTCCTTTTTAATCACAACAGAATCCTTTAGTGATAATTTCTAATGTGTACATGTCAAGCATGCTTCAGCTAACTCCTAACCTACCTGGACAACCTTTTCAAATGTAAATGCTCAAAAAAGGTAGGATCTGAAGTTTATATTTAGTCACTCCAAGTGGCATCCATTCTTTGAGTTGGGTGCTGAATCTCTAAGTGCACTTTAGCCCTAAGAATGTAACCCCAAGTGGAAAGCTTAAAAAGAATAAGGTTAGAACAACAACATTTTGGTGCATAATTGTCCTTTGTGGGTTTGAAAAACTCCCCATTAAAAGTTTTAAAATTTGTATTAATTTCCAGAAAAAGTGGTTACAAAACCCAGTAAGATTCAGTGAAAGCAAAAGTAGCCTCTATAAAAAAAATTTTTTTTAATTAAAAATAACAAATTGTGGATTTAGAAGACTAAAATAGAAGAATGTAAGTATTTTGGACTTTCATTTTTTAAAACAAGCCTTTTCATCCTTATTAAATCAGAGAATATTGGTGAGTAATGCTATCCCATTGCTATTTTGGACTAGCAACAACAAATCACCACTATATTACATAACACATCTGTTTTTAAGAATGTTGAATTACCATGATTTGTATACTGAGTATCAAGCAGAATTATATAGCAGTTGGACCACAGACAACAGGATTTTCAAGGGCACAAACTGATTCTTTGCTGCTCGGTTCCAAACACTAGTGGCTTGGAGCACCTTGGAAGCAACCTAGCTTGTTGTTTATGAAGCTCATCTTCAAGAGTAGCAGATACCATACTGATAAAGGCTCCTAAAGTCTCTCTATTCTTGTGAAAAACATCAACGCCCTGAAGGGAAAGTGGAAAGCTATCTTAGAATTTGCTACAAAATTTCAAGTAACAGTTTAAGCTTTTATTTTGAAATTCTTCTGGTGTCTCACAGTAACTGCAGTTTAGGTGCCTTCCGCTTCTCTCTCTTCTAAAGTTCAGTGCATCTAGATTACCCTCTCGTAGAACACGAGAGACACCCTCACTGATGTCTAGCACAAGTGCCTCTGTTAGTGACAACTTCATGAAAATCAGAGATTTAAACCTAGCTGAAAAACTGCCCAAAAGTCACATTTAGGAGGCATGCAAACCACAATTCCTACTAAGGGATTTACACCTTATTTGACTTCTTGATTTGATTTCTATCTTGATTGTATTTACTGTCACTGAACCTGCTCTGCTGTCTTTGTTCAGGTGCAATGGGACTGCTCCAACACAGGTTATGCCACTGCCCTGCCCTGCCTGCCTTCCTATTGACTCCCACCTCACCCCTTGTGTGAGGTAGCTCACTCTTGCTTCTCCCTAAGAGTCTCAAATCCAACTTTCAATTGCAAAAATAAATAAATAAATACATCTTGAAACTTCTGTCAGTTTCAGGTTCAAACACTTTTTTTGTGGTAGATTCAGGACAGATCCTATCACAATCTCCATATGTGTGTTTTTAACTCCTTCCTTATACAAGATTGGCACTGGTGGCTCTTGGCAGCAAGCTGTAACTCAAATAAGCTCCCTCTCCTGCTCCCTCCACCCAAGCTCTCAGGCATTTTTCAAATGCACCTTCCTGGAAGGCAGCAACTGAGTTAGACTACAGAGTTCCGCAGTATAATTGGTCTGGTTCTAGAAAAAAAGGTTCACATTAAACTATTTTAACAGATGCAGTGGAGTAACCATTCTTTACACTTCTACATTACTTTTCACCCTGGAAACCCAAAGCTGCTTACACATACAAGGAGAGTTTCACTGAACACTTGTGAACCAATTACCCATTCTCCACAGCAGTAAACCAAGGCCGTGATACACGACTTGCCAAAGAACACAATGCTGGTAAATTGCAAGACTTGATATACTTGAAATACATGGGACTTAAGATAATCTTAAAGATGGCACACAGTTATGCCAACAACTTATTGATATTTCCTTTGGACAGCTAAGAGCAGGAATTCAACAGAAACACACACCAGCTGATTCCATCAGTTATTCTTTATAATTCAGATGATGGTATATTTATTATTTGTTTTTAAATAGTTGCTTATGCTTTGTTAATCTTTATTCTCTTGGAAGTTGAAAAATATAACACATTGAGATCAATAATGTTTTATTCTCTCCTCAGTAAAGACTGTAGAAATGTGTCACAGGACAAGAAGATTGACCTCGGTTCCACGACAGTTTCATTTGCTCTGATTTTGCAAAAGTGAGGTGCTATACAGCAAAGCATATTATTGCTGTGGAAAGGCTTTTTTCAGGTCTCCTTGCTCTGAGAATGCTAACATATTTGCCCCTGTTATCTACCCCTTCTGGAAAGTATTTCTATGGAAAAACTTCATACCAGGCTCCAATGTGCTACACAACATATCAAAATGAATTTGTGCAGTCTGTACTCACGCAGAAGTTGTCTGCATATCATGCCAGCTTTTGCTAAAGTTCTGCTTCAGTTCATTCATCAGACTCATGCCAAGCTTTTGTTTAATTTCAATCAGGTGCTTTTCTTTGGCTGCTAGTACTTGCCGCAAAGTTGAGATTTCATCCTCTAGCTGAGAGAAACAAAGTGGAGGAGAAAGGAGAGAGGTGTTAGCCTGGTCACGCAGAAAGAGAAACTATTTTAGGAGATTAAATGCATCTCACACAAACTTGTGGGGTTTTTTTTGTATGTGAAAAGAGAGGCAGAGAGATTCAAATGTTTGTATAGATCACAAAGATGTCCAGAACATAGCTGACACCACTGCTGTAGGTGACTATCTGTATACACTGTTGTATACACACATCTGATAAGACAGACAGAATACTCTGGTCAGGAAGTGACTATTGAACAACCTGACCAAGATCTGCCTTTGGACATCAGGAGTCTCAAACATCACCTCTTCATTCACAAGGGAATTGGACAAATGATGATTGGATAATTCAGATAGATATCTCTCTTCTAATGCACAGGCTTTCAATTTAAAGATTACATTTTAATCTTGCACATGTATGAAAAAAATAGATACAAATTCTTAGCAGCAGGTAAAAAAAAAAAATCACATAATACTGTAAGTTAAGGGTATCATGGATGTCTTGAGTTCTATCCCTGTACCTTTGCTCCTACATATTTTAAAATAGAAGTGAAAATCATTCAAAAAATCACAGCAGATTAATGTTTTCAGAGATTCTGGCCATCAGCAAAACTATGTAAATTCAAGTAGCAAAAATTACATTCAGGCCAATTTTATTTTATTTTCATCCCATGGTATGTGGAGGTGGAAAGATGTGGAAAGATGCAGCTATTGGTTGGAATAATACTGATGAAAGGCTGAAATGATAAGCTGAACAGCAATTTGAACATGTTTAGTTTAAGAATCGAGGCCGTAAGTGATAAATATTAAAAGGCTTCAGTAAAAAAAAAAACAAAAAACAAAACAAAAACAGAAGACAGCATGGTTAAACTCATATTTCTAAGCTAAATTAAATGTCCTTTTTTCTTACCACATTATCAGCCAAAGTGTAGTATCCTGGCCTGGGTGTCTGCACAGCCCTCTTCCTCAGAGGAAACTGAACAAACACATAAGGATATGGAGGAAAACAAAACCACCACTGGTGGAGCAGAGCAGGACTTGAAAGCAAGAACAGGCAGCTTTTCAGAAGGAAACATCACTCAATTGCCACAGAGTTTTGTTTTGTTTTGTTTTTTTCCTGGAAGAGTTGAGATCTTACAAGTTTTTGCAAGTCTTTTTTAAGAACCATAAACTTCTTCTAAGCATAAGAGTTCACCAAGCTCAAGTTCCAAGCCTTTCTCAGCACAGTTACATTTTGTTTTTAAGAGCAAGCTGTATGCTAGTAAACTGCTGTGGGTAAATTCAGAAAATAACTTCCAGGTCAGCCAAGTTCAGAGTATTTGAAAGACAATCTCTCACTTGTTTGTTGGTACAAGAATTAAGCCATTTCTATCAGCAAACTCTAATCTCTCACAGGAATCTTCGGGCATGCAGGAGACACAAGGGACAAGTTCTCTTGAGAAAGAAATATCTGTCTCAGATGGTTGCAGGAAGCTTTTTTATTCCTTGTGTCCATATACCTAATTTGTCCCTTTCACCTGAAAAGGGAAAGGAAGCATTTAGGCTGGAAGAGATCTCTGGGTCCGTCTGGTCCAACCCCTGCTCAAGCTGGACAACCTACAGCAGGCTGCACAGGTCCTTGTTCAGGCTTTTGAAGATCTCCAAGGAGGAGACCCCACAGCCTCTCTGCACAACCTGTGTCAGTCCTCCAACACCTGCACCAGTGCTCTATCACCTGCGCAGCACAGAAGTCCTTCCTGGTGTTCAGTGTGAACCTCCTGTTTTCCACTGGGCCTCTTGTCCCAACAAAAAGCCAATAATTAATGGATAAATTCCTACATTATTGTTGTGCGATAAACTGAGTAAGTAAAGTTTCAGCTTCCTTCTTATAATTTACAAAAGTAACAGGATCAGAAAAGAAATAAAAAATTAACTAACAATTTGGAATCACAAGGTTTGACGTAACATTCAAGCAAATAAAAACACCCCTTTTTTTTCCTGTTTCACTAGAAAATACTGAATCAACGCTGGTAAAATGATTGAGAGTCATTAAGATCTATTAGAGTATTCTTAATTATTAAAATATATTATATGGTGACTTAACATTCATTTAAATATTTGTTGTACAAAAGACAGGGATTATTCTCAGGAACAGAGCTGTCTTTTGGGTAAGCCCATTCCATCTGCAATAACAACAAACACTTCTCAGAGCACTCTCTCATCTTAGGCTGAATCTAGACAACCTCCTGAGCCTTTGTAATAAAAAGACCACATAATTCACACCTTTTATCTTTCCCCTTTTTTATTATTATTCTTTAAATCTTTTCATGGCATTATGACGTGTCCTGAAGCTTTGTAATTAAGCAAAAAATAAATGCAAACCAAAAATACAACCCTCTCTAGACACATCTGTGTTGAAGGAAATAAAAACATGATGAAATTACTGTGCTAATCACAATCAGATTCTTCTGTGACCATGAGCAGCAGCTTTTCCTCTGAGCGCCATACAAAGAATACACTCTATCAGGTGTCACACCACTATGACAACAATTTCATAGATCTAATAAGAACACCTTACAGTCTCTGTAAAGAAAGGCATATATATATAAAAACAAGTGGCTTTTGTTGACTAAAATGGCATGTTTAACTTCATCTCTACAATCAGAAGGTAAAAGTTAGCTGGCCTTCCAAAAATACCTATTGAAAAGAATTGTTTCACATTTCTGTAGCCCAGAATAATTTTACTTAAAAGAAAGAGCATTTCATTATGATGTATACTTCATCCTATAATGAATAGGTATCGATTAACAGAAATAGAAACATTAATACTCACAGAAATTCAAATTAATTACCTTGGCCAGCTCATTCTTTAACTCTTCTTTTTCTTCTTCAGAAATCATACTGGTGAAATCAACATCAGTGACCATATCTTCATCTGCTTCATGCAAAGACTGGGTTTCCAACAGACCTGAAGTAAAGAGTTAAAAGATCATGACAATTACTGTTATTTATTTCAATTTTGATACTGACAATCTCTAAAATAAAAGAAAGATGTAACATTAACTCACTAGGAAAAAATAGAAGTGAACAACAGATCAATGTTTTCCAGCTAAAGGTCATTTGGATTGTTTCTCCTTTCTGAAAAGTGATTGGAAGTATTAGATGGTAATTGCTTTATAAAAGCAATTTAATACATGAAAACACAATTTGTCCCTAGAGGGCAATCAACCTTGGAGCCCACAGCAAGACATCTCCTTGTTTCTTACAACATAGGAAAAAACAACAATAAAAAAAAAACAACAACAAAAACCCACATCATCACAAAACAAAGAAACCCTGGTTTTTTGTGTTTTTTTTTTTTTTCAAAAAATAAAACTGATTAATGTCAATCACTGATGTCAGCTGTGGAAATAGTACACTGAGCAATATAGTGAGTATATTACCAAGCCAAATTTGCTTTAAAAATACCTCTGCAGAAATTCAAGAATCTTATAGACAGACATAGTTTGCAGAAGCAAATAGATCCTGTTTGCAGATTCCTAAATGTTAGAGAAAATCATATCTTGATTCTTTGATCTAAGCCTATGAAGGTAGAACAACTATACTGAACCTCCAGCTACCTTATTCTGCTTGTCCAAGATCTGCACCAGCATGTATGATAACCCAACTACTCACTTACACAAATGCTTATGAGACCTGAATTTGACTGGCATTCAGAAGAATCACAATATAGTCTACCTTCCAGTCACTCAGTAAAGAGAAAAGAGTGGTTGGTGGGATTTTACTCATTTACAGCCTCTCATTCTTCACTGTCTGAAAACAAAATAATGCCAAACATGAGATTAAAAAAAAAAAAAAAATTCTTGCTCATTTTGAACTTGTTTTAAGGCTCTCAATACATTTCTGTTTGGAAGGAAATTTTCTTCCAGGCCACATATCAAAACAGCACTTCTCCCCTTACTTCAGTTCTTCAGCTAGATAATCAGCAAACTCAGACGATTCTTAATAGCTGTGTGCTGCTTAATACAGGAGAGACCAACTTCTTCCCCAGGCCCACAGAGGGCTGTATGCTCCTTTTCACAGAGATTAGAACTTGGTTAAATTTTGGCCTTAAGGAGTAGAGGTTACAAGCAGAAAGCCTGGAGTATTCAACAACTTGAAATTGAGTATTTCATGTTTGCATGTCAAAAGCAAAAAGAAGAATGAACAGCTCCCTCCAGCCTTCTGTCATTTCTTCCATCCAGAGTTCCACAGCGTACCTGGATTTTCTCTGGTTTAACAGAATAGAACAGATTTGACTCTTACTAACAACTTCACCACAGAGCACAGTGTGGTGAACTCAGCTCTGCTAATTACATCCTCCCATGAGTGGGAAGATAAACAGAAGTAACACAGGTGCTGAACCCCTGACTGGCACCATGTGAAAGAATAGAGCACCACTCGTAAGCACAAAGCCTTTAAAAAACAAGAAAACATATAAAAGATGTTGATACCTTTGCTATTACTCAAAAATGAGCTTTCCAGGATAACCTAGACTGCCAAAGTTACAACAAAAGAAAAGCATATTTATTGAGTAGGAATGCTCCCAAATTACCATTATTAGCCCCACTACATCACTAAACAAAATTGCTTGATTTTTTTTTTTTTTTTAGGATTTTCAAAGTTGCTGTGGGAGTCAGGCTATACTTAGTTCCCATGGTCTTGGAAGAAGTTCCCTTCTTCCATTCCTCATGGATGGAGGAGCACCAGTACCTGGAAACTCCTGGAAATACTGGAAAGAGTCTTAGGGCCAACAGGGTTAATACTGAAAGTCCTGGGGCAGAATTAAAGATGTGAGATGAGGAGAACTTGGAACAGCCGACACTTGAACTAAAAAAAGGAAGCAGATCTGTACTCAAGGGATAGCATTATTTTGGGATTGCCTAGGTAAAGAGGCCAGAACTACCAGACAATGGATACATACGTATACGGAAGCCAGCATAGGCCAAAATCACCAAAAGATTGTGTAACGCTTAACTAGACCTAAAGATCATTCTTCAAGATAGAACTGAAAATTACAGTCCGTTCAAAAAAAAAAAGCACACGCTTATCAATCTTCTGCACGATCCTCTGCAAACTTATCCAGTGCCAGTCATAATTCTTATTTCTTGCTTCTCATGCAAGTCTCAAGTCACCTAAAATCTACTCTGATCCCTCAGTCTCCACCCTTGTTCTATAGCCTGTGCCACAGTCCTCCCTCCTTCTTTGCGTGAGCACAATTAATAGCAACCTTCTCTCTGACTCTTTCCTTGTTGTTCTCAAGCCTCTGCCTTTTCTCCATGATTCCTGCTTTTTCCAGACACACCTTGTAGTAGCTTTTGGTCCTGGATTTCACATTCCACACTATGATGAGGACTTCTTTTCAGGTGTCCTCTTACCAGTCTTGATGGATAATAGTTCTAGAACAAGTCTATCAGCACAGGTAGGATGTTTCATCTCTGGTGCTAGCTCACCTGAACTTCCCAGCTTCTTCCCCACTTGAGCAACAGAAACTCCTTCCTTGAATATGACCTGAAGAGATCTCTTCAGTGTCTGGTGCTACCCTCACAGACTCTATCCCCAGTTTGCTTCTCAGTCTTCAGCTTGGGAAAAGGAGGAATAAAGAACAAAGGAACTTAAAACTCCTAGGGATTTTAGCATCCACAAGTAAAGTCTGCAGCTGAGATTCCCAGGACTTTGTTCCTTCTGTGGTTTTTTTTTTGTTTTTGTTTTTGTTTTGTGTGTGTGTGTGTGTGTGTGTGCGCGTGTGTGTGTGTGTGCTCCTGTTTCCCCTCCAATCAATAACCAGTGACTCCTGTATTAGAGTTTAGACAGAGTTAGAGTTCTCTTATAACAAACTTAATGAAAGCAGAGACACAAACCTATAGGAAATTAGGCTACAGACACTTTTGTACTCTTAAGACAACTTAATTCTGCAGTCTCCAAGGAGAACAGGAATCTGTATTGAGATTCACACCAATACATATAAAGATGACTACTGATTTTGGTTGTAAGATAGTAGCATCACTGAGCCCAAAATATTCTTCACCTTCTACTCTGTGCAGGGAACACTGTCTCCATTCTCCTCTCCCTGCAGGATTCTGTCAATGAGGCAGCAATACACCTTTCAGACACTGGTTACAGATGTACCAAATACAGAAGCATAACAGAACACAACTCATCAAGATTCCTAACATCTTGAATTAACCACAAGTAATTCTTTAAGAAGGAACAAGGAAGGACCCTATTTACCATGTTTAATCTAGATACACATTTTGTTAAACATACTTAATCTAGCAACTCTTGAAAATGCACACAAAGATGAGTTGATTCAGTTAACTGGTTAGAGCTGAGTCCTAGAATCTAGTGTTGTTCTACACAGTAAGATGATGCATTCAGCCAATTAAAGCTAGAACGTTAAGATAACACCATTATTATTATATTTTTTTTTACTTCACCATGTACATTCAATTCCAAAAATTATGTACTTTACTCTGGAGAAAATAAATTGCACTTTTTAAAATACAGACAGCCTCCTGTATGCCTGTACACACACTCACTCTATACATAGAGCTGCTGCAACTGAGTAAACAGTACAGACCTTTTCCTGGTCATTTCACACTTTTTTTCTTTGGAGGTTGAAGGAAATTTATTTGTTTCTAATTCATATATCTACATTGATATTGATATATGTAAGTTATAGATATATAACTTCTCACGGGAACTAAAATACAGAACGGCATTTTGATCCAAAGCAAATCTTTCCTGCCAGAAGTCTGCAGCACTGAAGTATGACAGCCTTCACTGTGCATTTAGATTTGTAATTGCTGACCCCAAGGTAAAATCTCTTTTCCTTTAAATTTAAGCTACCTTAATAATAGCATTCAAATGATCTTTAGCTGCTTATTAAAATATCAATTAATGTATGGCTATTTTATATGATCCTGATGAATGATTTGCGCAATATACAGACAGCCCATTTTTTAAATTAAACTATCCATGTTTCCTGTAACGTTTATGAAGACCCTGTGTTAAGTCCCATATCCACCTGTAGTATAATCCTGGGCCCTGAATGGCTTGCCTTGATTTCAGCTGTGCAAGATGCAGACGAAAACAGCACTTGTTGGGAAGCTGCAAATCCAGTTAGGTAACATTTCAAGTCTCTGTTTTCAGAACAGGTCACTGAAAGTATGGGGAGGCTGTAAATTTAACTTAGAGTTATTCCTTCTCCTAACCTAAAAAAATATAGAAATATCTATTACTTATTAACTTCCAGGTACAACTTTATCTGACAAAGTATAGAAAGCATAAAATTTTTTAAGTGAAACATTTTCCAATGATTGTGCTTTCCACATGAATTGAAAAATAAATGCCTGATCAGAATAATTATTAACAAGTTAACAACTGGCTTTATGTGCAGGAACGTAAAGTAGTTTTATCTGCATGCTCATAAAACCAGACACACTAAAATAAGACTGATCTACTAGGACTCCTGCCTGTGATGATTAAGTTTAACTTCACGGAACTGAAGCTTACATACTTCAGCAACTGCAAGACATCTGATACTCCCCAGGCCAACCCATAACAACACTATGATCCTGCTAAATTAAAGTCAAGTTCTGTGTAGTCAATGACACCGCTAAAGCAGCTACAATATGCAGAGCTGTTACAATTAGGACATATTTATATTTGAAATGGAGCACAATATACTTCAGTATCAACCAGCTTAAATTCAGGCTATGGCTGCATCAGTGCAGACTAATTTACTGCTAGTAAGTGATGCTTTCGCAGCTTATCAGCTCAGGCATGCTGATAACATAATATACTGCTCTTGAGCCTTGAACCAGTTCCTCTGCTTTGGATTGATGTATACACCGGTTGCTCAGTTTGTGCACGGTGCTGGTTTGCAAAAGATAGCATAATTTTTCTCCCAATTATTGCTTTATCTCTAGATTCTGCCACCTCTCACATTTGCAACTAAAACCTCCAGAGAGAAGTGTGTGGAGTCATCCTTCAAGGGCAGATTTCCAAGAAGCAGCCTATTGCCCTCCAGCACACTTAAAGGGTGCCATGTAAGCCCACCTACAAGTACTGCTTTTGTAAGCATGCACGGGTATCAGTTATCAACCATGGAATGTTTGGTCACTTTGGGGAGTGAGTTTTAAAGTAGCTGAAATTAATGTTAAATATTAAATGTAAAGGCTGAATGGCTTTTACTTCCATTTTAGGGCACAGATCTTGAAAGCTGCACAGGATGAACTGGGAGCTTCATCAAACTGATTACCAGTCATTATGAGAGCCCACAGCATCTTATAGCTCATGTCCTTTCCTAGCAGCAGAGAATATTAGGCATTGAACTCCACGAAACTCCATCTAACATAGAGAATGTCCAAGTCTCATTCAAGCAGTCCACTATCAGGTAGGACAGCAGAAGAGAGGTAGGAGGAGTCCACACATCACCACTTACTAGTGTCTATTTGCTTGTCTATCTTATCCAGATTAAGTCACTCATATTCCTCCTGTATTCAGTTTTAGTTATTGTGACCAGTGCCCAGCAATTCTCTTCCACAGAACAATCACACAAGAAGCACAAAGGAGCAGGATCCATCTTAGAACCTAACCATCCATCATAAGCCACAGTTAGCTAAAGACTCCTCGCTACCTATTCTCTCCACTTATAGTTAAAAATCAAGCTCGACACAGACACTCAACTAAGGCTTAACTTTGGGATGCACCATCACAAGACTCTGTCCAGAGATGGATGCAAGACCCAGCCCACCTCATTCATTATCTTTCAAATAGACCCTCCTCTTATGGGTCTTCAGAACTTTTCCTCAGCAATCTCAGGCCACAGGGCCCCATGCAACTTCATATTCCTAAAGCAATTTATACTAAGAATATACTCATCGTTGTCCCCATTTATCCTTCATGAACAGCAGATTTACACTTGTCTGGACATACTTTACTCCAAAAAAAAAAAAAAAAGTTGTTATTAAGCATGGGAAAACATACAGTAGGTATAAATCGTCAAACAAGAGCTATTTGACTTTTAGTTTTAGTACTTATTGTTAGACTCCGTAATATGATTAGATAAAATATACAGGAAAGGTGAAGAGTGTAGGATTATCAGTAATCAGGAACCCCAAGTCATACAGAAGGACTCAACTCAGAAGGATTGAGCAACCATTTGTATTAAGATATTTACACGGAGAGTAGAGGGTAGATAACTGGAGGAACACATCTAACGTGATCTGAAAGATTCATATGTTAAAGCAATGCAACAACAGTACAAGGAGATACTGAAACGCTTGATAGGCATTTCAGAGTTTTCTCCTGAAGTCCATATAGCTGAGACTACGAAAAGAAGCTTTAGAGTCTGCTGTTACATCAGATTTAATGCAAGAAATTGTTTCAGCATTGATCTGTACCTGCACATATGTTTCCTACTAGGATTGCAGGGATAACAAATTAAATAAGTTGCTTAGAAACTAAAGGATTTGTAACTATACCACGAAATAAACCAAAGGATACCCTGAAAAAGATCCAAGACATTTTTAGATTTCTTATTCAGGTATGTGAACATTATCTGGATAAAAGCATTTTAGTATGTGTTTTTTATTCATTTTCTCCACAGTCACCTCTGGGGCATTTTCTAGAGTATTACATACCCAGCCAATTTTTGTACATTGATCTTGTTAGAAAAAAAAAAAAAAAAAAAAAACACAACACACCGATGGAAGTGATGTCTGCTGAATTAACCACAGGGACAACAAAATGAAAGGCAACATGAATTTTTGGCTTGTGTACTCTCCCTAACATTCCATTCAGGGAAATATATAGAAGATGATCCTTTATTCCAACAACACTGAAGTACTTTACTGTTTATTTTCTTTTGTTTCTTGACCAGTTAAAAATAGCAAACCTACCTCTTACCTACTATCCACATCAAAGCAAAAACAAAAACAAAAAACAAAAAACACCTTTTAATTGCATAACCCTTAGACTAAGCAAAACAATGTTACAGGTTCTTTTGCCATGTCATTATACAGTAGGTAACAGCACAGCAAGTTATGCAGAACTGTATCTTATTTAATATTGGAAAATAATTGTACACAAATTTAAATTGCAATTAAATCTTCAAAGGGATGAAATGGTAAGTAGAATAAAAGAACTGTCCAGACATTGCATTAGTGTCTTTGATCTTCTTTATAATGTAGTCTTAATGCCAGATACAGAGATTAAGGAGGGGGATGGCAGATCTAAAAGCATGCACAATAAAAAAAAAGATTTTTTTAAATTATTGAAAATTGCAAAGATTTCCAGTACTACTTTTTTTATTTCTGTTATTATGGAAGGATCTAAATGGGAAGACATGCTAGAGGACTTAGAGTACAAGGAAGGCTGATTTTGAAGCTATAACTGGAAAATAAAACTAGAGGCTGGGTTCATAGAATTGTAGAATGGCCTGGGTTGAAAAGGACCTCAGAGATCACTGAGTTTCAAACCCCCTGCTGAGTGCAGGGTCGCCAACCACTAGACCAGGCTGCCCAGAGCCACATCCAGCCTGGCCTTGAATACCTCCAGGGATGGGGCATCCACAACCTCCTTGGGCATCCTGTTCCAGTGCGTCACCACCCTCTGTGTGAAAAACTTCTTCCTAATATCTAACCTACATCTCCCCTGTCTCAGTTTAAAACCATTTCTCCTTGTCCTATCGCTATCCACCCTCGTGAACAATCATTCCCCCCCCTGTTTATACGCTCCCTTCAAGTATTAGAAGGCCACAGTGAGGTCTCCCCAGAGCCTTCTCTTCTCCAAACTAAACACGCCCAGTTCCCTCAACCTTTCCTCATAGGAGAGGTGCTCCAGCCCTCTGATCATCTTGGTTCAGAGAGGGAAGAATTCAAGCCATACTGGTCATGTGGATGAAAAGTGTAAATATTAAACAGAATTGTAGATCCTACTTCCTGTCAACTCTAGGACTCAATCTGCCTTTTTCTCCAGCTACGCCCCTTGTAAGAGATGTGCATGGGCTACTGTCTTCATTTTCTCTCTCCAATGGGCTTTGTGGCCAGGGTGGTATCAAGGAGAATGAAGGAAGACAGCTTTTGGGTGCTCAAGAGCTCTAGGAAACAGTCTACTCTCTCAGAATAAATGGTCCCAGTCACCCTGAAGCAGATTATTACAAGTCTTACTTAAACTTCCCATTCCTTCCTTAAATCCCCCAAACCAGGCATCTATCTATAAATATGAGATTGACTGGCAGGTTTCCAAACAAAGGAAGCTTTTCATTTGGACTGCATGGATAAACAGCCAGTTGTAGTGTGCTAAGTTTCTCTACGCTCTAATCAAACTTTGAGGATCTCACTATGTTATTTTTTCCCCAGAAGCCATTGACACAGCTTGCAATCTATACTAGTGAAGGAAGAAAACTTCCGCAAAAAATTACTGGGAGAGAACAGACTCCACAGTTTGACCACTGCACTGAGAAGCCATAGATGTTGGTAAAGAATTTCATAATCATCTAAAACATAAAAGTGTGATGTGTAAAGTGGGAGCAGCAATCGTCATAGAAAATGTACATAGCACTTACTGAAAGGAGGTACCAACTTTCAACATAGGAATCGATCTCCCAAACAGAACCATTAACCAAAAGATCCAGAAATGCTTGGTTGTCATAATCCTAAGCACTTTATAAAAAAATACCTAGCTCGCTGTGTATAAAATAATAATCCTGCTTGCTTGGGGAAGACAAGGGCAACATTGCTTTCTAAGCTGTAGCTATGGAAATACAAAGCAATTGTTGTGAAATGCAACAGTTTAAAGACAGCAGATGCTTCTATTATGTCAATACTGAAAGTAATGACAGTATTGTACCACTTACTGTGCTTTCTATTGATCATTCTGCACAACCTTCCATGAGATCAAGGGTAAGAAAAAAGATGTCATAAGTGGAAGAGTTATCATCTCTTTTCTTTCTTTAGGCAGAACAGAAAAAAAAAAAAAAGATGAAGTCACGATAGAATAATAGGGAATGAGAAAGTGGATGACACTGAGTCACAAAAGAGACTTGTTCTCCACAAATAAGGTACTCTAGAAACTCTAACAGACTGCGCAAAACAAATGAAAGAATGAAGCATATCTAATTAGGCTAGAGAAAAAGAAATGTAGAGGAAGATGAGAGCTATGACATGGAAATGTTGGCAGTCAGAGGTGGAAGTTGTCAGTTTAATTTTTTTAAACCCACCCTTTTACACTAAAAATACACTAAGGTACATTTTTCCCAATCTCAGAATAGACAGGTATCTTGGGTCCCATTCTCAGTTGGTAGAAGTGGCTGTGATCCCACCAACTGTATAATAAAGCTCACACATCTGCTTCATTGAATCAAAATCACAGAAGCTTAATCGCATGATTAAATAACCCTTTTCACCTAGGAGAGGAACAGTTTACTGTATTTTCTAAATCCAGGTGCAAGAGTATTGCTTGATAGTGACCTAACTGCAGTATAATTAAATACACAAGTCTCCTCAGTTAACTTCTAACAAAGTATCTGTACTGCAAGGAGTGATAAAGTGGTAGTTTTCTATTAAAAAAGAAATTCTTCAAGTAGTTGTAATTTGTATCCTTTAGATCATAAGTAACAAGATCTTTAGAAGTCTAATTCAGAAATAAGACAAATCTTGCTGCAACCAGCAGGTTGCTTTCTTTTCTTCTTTTTTTTTTTTCCTCTCTTTCTTTCCTCCCACCCTCCCAACCACCTATCTCAGCCAGTAAGGCAGATATGCCACTTCTGATCCTGTGAACTTACTAGGGAAAATGCACTGTGAACAATTATAACTGGGTACATCACAGAGCCTTTATTCTCTCCAGGTTCAAATTTCCATTGCTCTAATACAGATTACACCTCAGCACTGTTACATACACTGAAACACAGACCTAGGAATGATGAAAGGGAGGGGACAAATTATCCCTCCAGCTATCTGGTCACTCTCTCATCTTGGGAGAGTGAAGATTACAGTTTTTAAGAACCAGGTCTTTTTATGTGCCACTTGGCACAAAAGGTCCATGATTTGTGACTAAGCTTCATAGGCATCATCACATTTATACATTTGTAACAATAACTCACCCAGAAAGTTGGGTAAAGGTGAATTTTGTGTCACCAGAGCTTTCCTTAAAGGTTGATGTTAAGAGTTGACAGCCATCGTGAAGCAGAAGTGAAACAACACAGGCCACAAAGTAGACAGGTCTTCTGTCCTTCCCCCCCAAATACTTGTTTTTAAGCACCATCTGCTTCAGTTTGTATTAACCTTCTGTGTGATTACAATTAGTTACTTGGTGCCAGTACGCTTTTGCCTTCCAGTGGGAGTTATCTGACAGCATGGACCTCCACCAGGCTTCCCTACAGGAACTTAACCTACTCATAGATGCATCTATCTGCAATACAATTGCATTCCCATTTAAAACCAATAAATATAAAGCTCATTTTATCAATATTATTTAATTACATTATTATTATTAATTGTTCAACTCAAAGTTCCTTTTTTTCCCCTTTAGTTTTTTAGCTAGCATCTCGAACTGTGAAACAAGGTATTTATTATTCTGCTCTCAACATTAAGCTGCATGTTAAGGCCTTCACAGTTTTTGGCATCAATAATTTCCTGGTTTTGCCCACTCAGTGTTTTGGAGTATTCAATTACAAAGAAATGTGTTTGCTTTGTGAACCTGCTTAAGGCCCTGGGTACTTGTGAGAAAGTTCCCATGTGAATAGCTTTCTGTTGGGTAGGGTTTGAGGATGGGAGATTTGCCTCAGAAGGTGGTTACACAAACAACTGTCTTTCAGGATGAGTGACTACTTACCAGACCAGGATACAGAGATCAGCACTTCCAGCCACAGTCTCAGTCTTTGAGGTTCTCAATTTATCCTCAAGTATCAGCCAAAATGGCCACCATCATAGACAAAGAATGCCTTTTTCCTCTTTGAATATCAACAAGGAAGATAATTCCTTGTCAACGGTTTACGGGCGTTCAGCCCAGTTCCGTGACGAAGGGGACGGGGGATCCACGGGTCCACGCCCCAGGAAAAGGGGGAAAGGGTAAGGAGATGGCCCTGAGAGCAAAGAACAGCAGCAACAATCTGAGGAGAAACAAACTAATTTACTAAATAAGATATCGGAATGCAAAACAACACACTATAATACAATATAATTACAATTTAAGCTGATAAATCCAACACAGAGAGAGAGAATGTCCCAAAATCAAGGTAGGCCTTACTCTACTACCGACGATAAGATGGCTGGAGAGTGAGGTGCTGCCAAGACAAGAGACGGCGGAAAAGGGAAAGGGACGAGGTCTCGTGATCTGCAAGTTTTTATACTGTGAGCTTTTATCTTTTCCCTCCGGCTGGAAATTGTTACCGGGGGGGCAAAGTACTGTGGGGACTGTAGTAGTCCTTCTCTTCTGAGAACCAGGTATATCCACTACATGATGTTATGATGTGGAATATCAACAACCGAAAATCACAAAACCATGACATTCCTGAACCAAAGAGGGTCAGCTTCTCTGAAAGCTGCCCTGGGTAGCAGTAACACCAAGCACATTGATAAGAGAAGGAAGGGGGTTAGGTAAGTAACCAAAATTCCTTCCCCCTCAGGATTGCATTAGAACACACTGTATTGTACAAGCATCACAAGATGCCTACCACAGTCCATACAGATCACCCCAGCTGCTATTATCCCTACTGTAACCTCTATACCTTAAGCTCTAAAATAAGAGTACAGGAGAGTTTTGGTTTTTTTCCTGCGCTCTTCTACTACTTCATGTAAGAAGTCTCTTCTGAGGATGTTGCTACTTGATGGACATAACACTCTGTAATTTTCCTAAATAAACCAGTATTCCAGTGCTTGTAACTCCGCTAATAACTTCCATTAATGTCTTCAATCTTTATACAATTGTTAAAATCATATCCTTGCTTGCTTACCTTTCCCCAGTCCAACTCACATTTGCAGCACTTTGCTATAACAAGAATACCACTGCCACTTTTGGGCTGCGTTCATGCTTCATATTTCTGTGCTGACAAGGACACAGAACTGAACAACTTTTTAATCCAGTATCTAGGTCTAAATCTTGCTCCCATCTTTGAAAGTCTGAAATGGATACAGATTGTTACCACTAAATACTCTCCTTCACTCCATGTGCTTAATGCAGACTCCCCTTATACTGCTCTTCACATATGCTTCTCCATTTTTGAAGTAATTTAAAACCACAGGGATAAGAAATATTTCTTTCTCCACTCAGCATCTGAATTCCAGTTTTCTGGCAATGACTGTTATTTAACTCTGTAAAGATCTTACTTAAATCTTCTAAACCACACTGTAATTCAGTTTATATAAATAACATTGTTGACTTTTTTTTTTAATTGGACTATTCAAATAATTGTCCCTTCTCCATCTTTTTCTTTTTTCCTCCCCTCTATCAATGCTTCTGCTCAATCTGACACGTAACATAACTGAAGGATATACTCTTGGAAGACCACATGGCTTCACTGGTTATCCACTATACTCATACACACATAACAGCTAGACAGTTTAATTACACAGCAAACATCATTCTCTCTGATTATGGCTTTGATTCCTTCCTCCAACAATAATAAGTTAATAGCTGCCATCTGCCTATTAAAATAATTTGAGCAGAAGATAATCTTCTGTTCCTGCCACAATTGCCACTCTCTGTTAACATACATAGATTTTACTTGTCTCTAAGGAAGATCTGAGAGTTGTATTTAAACACAATTTCTTAGCACTTTTAAATGAAAATTTAGTATGCACCAACCCAGTAAAGAAAAAACACTCACTTAGAATACTCGTTCTTTAAAAATCTGTTTGCTTTCCCTAAAGTGACTGATGTGAGATCTACTCAGTGGAGCTAAGAACATTTTAATTAAAATGTTAAACATAGAAAGAGGAACTAGATTAGCACGTAATATGCCCCAAACAACATCAGCAAAATTTATTACTAAATCCAACTAAAGCAACTATCCCAGGGAAATTTTGCAAAGTATTTTAAAATTTTAAGATAGTAATGAGCAACCTTTTTGTAACCACAAACATGTACCCCTTAGTCTCACCAAGGTGATAAGATAATCACCTGGAGAGGAAACAGGTGAACCCAGAACAAACAGCTGAATGAAGGCTAACCTAAATTTTCACTGAAGAAGCAAATGTGGAGCACCAGCTCCCTTCAGCCACCATTTATAAAAGTTCAGAGAACATGAGTCATACAGCCTTTTAAATACAAGGGATACGTAGTTTCTATCATGTTTTTCATATTTTATTTGCCATTTACAAATTAGTCTGGCAACTCTTACATGCAACTTAAAGTGGGGCACAGGTACTAGGGAGAGACAACTTCTGTGTTTGGATGGCTAAAGAGGGATGGTGTTTCATAAGTTAAAGCAAACATCAGAAATCAGACTGTACAAGTAGAAAGAGAAATCAGAAAGGATGGCTCTTAGAAAATAAATAGTTTGGTTCCAGCAGGATCCGGTCCTTCAGGGTTGGGAGAAGCAAACAATTTCACTTACTGGCAAACAAAAGTAGAGCTTTCAGCAAGAAAGCATGGGAAAATTAGTTAAGATTGCGCTACAAAAACATTTTGAGTGAATACTTTTTAATGGGAAAACCAACACTATATCAATAATAGATACTTCATGGTTGCAGAAATATAAGAAATATTTTTCAGTTTAATTTTATATCTCTCTTTGCCAAGAGTATTACTAGAGCCTCTAGTTCTTGTATAATACTAAATGCTAGACTATGTATTTGCATTTTGACAATTTTGTTGTTAAAATTACGGTAGATTCTGTTAACTTACAAAACTGCTAAAAGGACAATTTTTCTTCTAGACCAAAGCTGAAAAGTTACTGCTCTTAGCTACACATTGTAAGTACTGTCATTGCTTTAGAATGCTTTACTGTCTAGGTTCTTGGCTGACAGCGAGGATAACTGCATGCTAAGGTTAATCAGTGGTGACAGCAGGACAACTTTACAAAAACCAAATGCCAGAAAACCATGAAACAACAAAATCCACAACAGTAATGAGAAGCCAGCATTCTTCCTGGCAGCCCTCCTCTGCGGGAGAAACCAAATGCTCAAGGCATTACCTAGCATTACCTCCCCTTTTCTGGAGGTGATACAAGGCATTAGAGCTACTTCTCATTTTTACACCCACTACCTGAGCATCTGGATTCTCCTTCAGTGACTAGGAGCACAAAGATGTAAATATTGCAGAGGAACTGGATACCTGAAAACAAATTATGTGAACAACAGACTAAACAAAATAAACTATTATATCTGACCACAGGACATACACATATAAACATGGCTTTTCCTTATTTCTGTAAACCTGTCTTTACAAACTTTGCTGCTGTATTACTCCTATTCAGGTGCTGTAAAGAACCTGCATTTCAGCAACAAGCTTTAAGCTAAAAAGTCCTTGATAGAACAGATAGATAGACAAAGTATTGGAGAGATCATCTAAACTAGTATTGTATGCAACTGCTTACAGTGGGAACTTTCTGGTTTGTTTAACACAAAGAGGATCCAATAGCGGATCATTCATTTTACTGTGCCATTAATATAAACAGAACACTTTTTTATTGGAATAAATAAAAATAAATAAATCAGTAAGCATAAGATCCCTTACATAAAAGTAATTAGCAAGAACAGCATTTTAGAAGCATTTATTCTTATACAAAGGGTGTAAGTCCTACAAGCAAAGATAAAATATGCTTGAACAGGACAGGGAGAAGGGGAGGCCCAGTGTAAGATTTTTATCTTCATGATAAACACTGTACTTGAGGCACTACCACTTCACACGTGTCCATCTTTTTGCCTTAGTTCTGCACTTTCAGATAAGAACATTTGCAGAAAGATCCTCACTGCTAACACTTGACTTCTTATAAACTCAGAGAAAGGGAATGAGAGATGACATGGGAAAGAAAAGGAGACTGACTGCTAAGATGTATTAGAAGCACTTGCTAAATGACTGTCTTTTGCAGTTATCTACCTGCAGTACTTAACCACACCACTGATGCAGAAACATCAAAATGATAGCTAACTTAGATATTACTATTTTGATCCATGGATCACAAAAGTGTCTAGGGTCTGTCCTAGGGAACTGAACAAAATGATGTGCCTAAGGTTTTGGTGAAGGTCAGTGTAACACTGGGTATTACAATCCATAATTTTCAGTCTCCTGCTTTGCTATGTGTTTAGAGAACACTGAATTCAAAGTGCCCATTATAAAGAGCAGCTATATGATTATAGTAGACTAAAGCTCTAAAACTTGGCATTGTGACTGTGTGTTTCTACACAATATGAACAAAACCAGATAAGACTACCCTGCCCAGGTCTAATACTTATTTAGTACTCCATGAGGTATTTTTTTGAATAGTAAGAAAGATGTAATTTTACCCTTAAAACACCTACTGACTACAGTTTTTCTAAACACAAATTTCAGGATTTCCCTGAAACAAGCTTCTAAGCCTCACCTATATTCCTAAATATGGCTATAAAGAACATGTTTCAACCACTCTGCAGTCTTCTGACAAGCTTTTTGCCACATTCTTGAGCTTCAAGAAACACACGGCCTAAGCAACGCTCCTCAAAACCTCCACGCATTGTTGTACTGTACTAAATAAGTTAGAAAGATGCATCAGAACAACATTAACAGATTAATCCTTCCACTAATGCATCTGAGAACTCTACTGAAGAGCAGACTCAATCTGCACTTGAGTTGCCTCACAGCAGGAGTCACATCAACAGCCCAGTGAAAATAAGAAGATAAAGGAGGAAAAAAAAATGAGCAGGAATTTGGGGTCTGATAAGCATGCTTTTTCATGTTCTGCATTTTGTATCTCCATCATACAATCACAGAATGGCTTGGGTTGGAAGGGACCTTAAAGACCATCCAATTCCAACCCACTGCCATGGGCAGGGTTGTCACTCACTAGATCAGGCACCCAGTGCCCCATCCAACCTGGCCTTGAACACCTCCAGGGATGGGGGCATTGTAAAAATGACAAGGTTACAATGCCTCATATGTTGGCCCTGGATTTTAGAGGAGGTTTATTTTTCTGTTTTCCAAACCCCACCATTATTCTGCTCTCAGATCTCAGTTAGCATGAAATCACTAAGCTTTTTTCATCCTGAGCAAACTGAATCTCTGCCTGTGACAGGTGTCATTAAGCTGCAAGCAGTACAGGTTCAAAAGGGTAAAAGAGAAGCAGTACATTCGATTTCAGAAGTTTATTTGCTTAAAATCTGATATTACTGATAGTTCATTCCATGCAGTCCCCTTCATTTGGTATAAAACAGGATGAATGATAAAAGAGCAATTATCTCAAGCTCTGGGCACACTTGTTAAATATTTAGGAATCCTATTATAAATTAAAACGCTATCATTTTCACTTGACCTCATCTTCATGTCATCTTATTAATACAGCAGCTGAGACTTCCACCATGCAGTCAGAAGCACAGTTACTGCTGGCTGGTCCAAGTACCCCAGTTCTTCTTGTCACTTTGGAGAAGGCTTCTCTCCTGCTTTCCAAAGGTGGGCCACAAAGAGCTCCAGGGGGCAAGAAGGAGACAGCACAAACTCCTGGCTAATGGAGTTGGAGCCTCTGAAGCGCATACACTCAATCACTTCCCTTGTGAAGGTAGGTGGGGAATATTAATGCATTCCTCACAATGGAAGCAACTAGCAGTTGCTGCTGGGCAAGAAAACCAGGGTTCCCCTTGCTGCTTCCTTCCCATTTTCTCATGTGTAACAATACTGACAAACCTATATGCTGAGAAACTTAACTGAGTACAGGGATTTTCTGCTCATAGAAAAACTGCAGTAATGCAGTCCAGGCCAGTAATTTCATTCAGCACCTTGAGGAAAGGCTAACACAGAACAAAACAGCCAGTGCTCCTTGGTTAAGCTACCAAACCCAAACACAATTTCAGGGAAGCTGCTGCCCTCCCCGGTAAGAATGCCTTTGGTGAGATGGCCACAGCACTGGTGTGGTGGCAAAGTAATCTCTCCATGCACTTCTCACGCGTCTTTCTGCAGTGAGACTCTTTCCAGAGACACAGGCCTCAGTGAGGATGGGCAACTTATGAACTAACTGCAGCTCTCACCACAGCACTTAACAGGTACTGTATTCCACTGCAGACAGGCATTTAGTCTGGAAAAGAGGAGGCTCAGGGAAGACCTTACAGCTCTCTACAGTGGAAAGGAGGCTGTTGCAAGGAGGGGGCCAGCCTCTTCTCTCAGCAGCAACAGGACTAAAGGTAACAGCCTCAAGTGGAGGTTCAGATTGGGTATTAGGAAAAATTTCTTCTCAGTAGGAGTGGTCAGGCACTGGCACGGGATGCCTGGGGAGGTGGTGGAGTCACCATCCTTGGAGGCATTCGAGAAACATGTAGATGCAGCACTGAGGGATGTGGTTAGTGGACATAGTGGTGATGGATTGGTGGTTGGACTAGATGATCTAAGTGGTCTTTCCCAACCTTAGCGATTCTATGATTATGTCTAAAATGCATGACTACTAGCAGAGGATGCAGAATATTTGTCAGGAATGGCTGTAAGAAGACATCTAGGACAGGGAGATGCCTTGTCTAGCACAGGTGAATGTATTTCTGTGGTAGGAAAGAACACAGAGACGGCAGGATCACTTAAAAGTCAGGGTGAGATTGAAAAGGGACTCCAGCTGCAGTTTTCTAACTTCTTTCACTGGAGCTCATACCTCTTTCCGTGTTGCGAGTTCCCAGTGCAGCTGTGCATGTCACATACTTCAAGCTAGATTTTACCATTGGTGAGGTGTTTCCAGAGGTGTAACAGCAGCATTTGCAAAGATGCTGTGTAGGTAGAAGAGCAAAGAACAGAAAGCTGCACATCAAAGCTTCATCAGTGTAACAGAGGAAGGAGGAGTTATGACTATTGCTGGATACAAGAAAAAAGGGAAAAGTATTGCAAAAGGACAGAAATGTATCATGAGCAAAGCTCCATTGTTGAGTGGAATGGGATTCTCTGAGAATGGACAGAGGAAAAGATCCATGGCATTGTCATAACTTGAGGATATTTACAATTTTAAGCTAGGAAGTAGGACTATGGACACAGCCAGTTAATTTGGTCCTGGAGCAGAACATGCATCAAGAGAAACAGACACGCAGTTCCAGCCTTCCTGTCTCTCTGACAGAAGCACTGTTCTTCAGACTTCCAAAGTTTTCACTTTAAAAATGACCAAGAGCCAGAGGAAGACAAACAAGCAAGCTATTATCAATTTCTTAGCACCTCGTGTAAGCACAGCCCGTGCCCTCCAGGACCAGCTAGCTCTAAGGAACATTTGGAGGAAAAAGAAAGACAATAGCAGCTAGAGGCTTAAAGTTACCACTTACACAAAGTATCCTTTATGAATTTGTTTATATGGAATATATGGTTATTTCCTTAGAAAATAATTTTAACATTAGTTACTATTATTCTCCATCTGGCAGCCTCTCTTAGCTAACTGGCACCAGATTGGGGCATGATGTACTTGATACACTTAGGAATAACAGTAATTCTGTTTCAGTCCATGAAATCTCTCCACTGCTTTCAGGTAGATGTCAGAGCACCTCACTCCCACAACCTCTGGGCCACAGACAGAAACTCTGTGCCCATAGAACACAAACTCCTGAAGTCTGATGAGGCCTCTGAGCAGTTCCTTGATACACTTACACGTAATACTTCCCCCCCCCTCCCACAGCTGGAATAAAACTGTCAGCATTTTTATGTATCAGCATGAATCAGCCTCATAAAAAAGATTTTCTTTTCCATTTTCTGAAAAAAAATTTCACATTCTGTATTTGCTGGAGTGTATTTCTGGAACATGAAATTCATCTACTTAGTCCTCCCTTCAGGGTAATATAAAATGGCACAAACACAATTATGTAGGAAAGTCCTTCTGAAGAAAATCTTCAAAGTGTTAAATATGAGCAATTCAAGAGGGCTTTCAAATTTATAGCTTTACTTTGTCTTCTCAACTGGAATGCAATGCCCCAGCAGAGCACGCTGGAACACTCTATTCAGGATTCATTTCTTTGTGGGTTCCTTAGAAGTAATTCATAAACTCATTAAAATGTATGCATGTTTCTCCCACTGCTTAAGCATATACTTGAATTCAGTGTTTTTTGTTTTGTTTTTTTTTTCAAAGCAAATTGCTACTGTTTTGTTAGTAACCTCCTATCACTGCACTCTGCAAATGGCACAGTGGAATTGAGAAGCTCACATTTCTGACCAGTGCTTAGATCCACTTCACTGAATCCAACTGTATTAGAAACCTACAGGTTAAAATCTTTGCACTAAAAATGTTCCACAGCTTCAGTAGCATGCACTGAATTGAGCCTACAAAGAAAAATGACTTAAGAACTGAGAGTATAGCCCTGAAAAGTCGTGTACTTGTCTTTCTGTCAACTAATTATAAGTTTAAGACTACCAAAAACAAAAAGTCCTGAAAAAAAATATTCTACCCTGGGAGCAAAGAAGCCCGAATTAGATAAACCCAAGCAGTACAAAATGCTGTTACATTCCCTTACTAGCCAACAGTTACTCATTCAGATGAAATTATTAAAGAGAAAGACCTTCCTGTGGAATTAACAGAGCTGCTGATCAAAACATGTTAGCAAAACACATTAACTGGCTTCAGTTTTTAACGTTTTCTACAGAGTTATGTGTCCTCTCTCCTTAGAGGGAGAGGAAATTCAAATGAACACATACCCCTGCCTGGCTAACTAGAGTTGGACACTGCTTGCTATCAATTCTACAAAACGAGAAATGATCCTTTACCATACGAAGCTCCTGTTTAAAGAATGGAACTCCTGCTCGTGTACCTATACAGACATGGTTGGGAAACCAGTTTAAATAACAAGTGTATGCCAGCAACTACTGGCCATGGAGCCAGTAGGGCAGCACATGCAGCACGCTGTGCCAGAACAGCTTTCTCCCTCCTGAGCATCACAAACACGAATTTCCCAGTTTACATACAGCAGCACTTGTAATAAACATTTGCCTTCTTTATTGGTATTTGTTTAATGCAGCCATCACCCACTCTGGAAGGCTGTTTTCTCACCATTTCAATAAGTAAACATCTCCTCTCCTACTCCTTCTTCTCCCTGCTTATTTTACAGATGACAGGTTTCCAAACATCCCACTCTCATGGAAATACCTGTCCTACCTGCCGGCTTATGGATGTGCACCTTGAAGTCATGCTTCAGAAACCCCTCCAAAGCAAACAAACAAAACAAGAACAAAACAAAAAAGCACGCGCTCTGAGATTGAAGTTGCCATCGCACGGAGCGTTTAAGAAGACCAAAGGAAAAAACAGAAGGCACCACGGCAGCCGCTCGGCACGGCAAGGAGCGCCAGCAGCAGCCCGCGGGGCCGAGATACAACAGCCCTCCCCGCATCACCCGCCCCGGGGCCGGCAGCGGGTCGCCTCCCGCACGCATCCGCAGCTCCGGCCGCCGTCACTCAGCGCTCTCCGCTCCCCGCGCCGCGGCTCGCACTCCCGGCTCCGGCGCACATCCGTGGCACCCGCCCAACCGGACTCACCCCGCGCCTGCGGCTCCATGACACCGGACGGGTCGGCAGCACCGCCGTCACCCCGCGCGGAGCAGCGGTTCTGACGGCGCTGACGGACGCCGGCCCGCGGCTGCCTCCGCCCCCGCTCCCATCCAGCCCGGAGGAGAACTGCGCCACCTGCCGGCACGGCACGGCCCCGCACCGGGAACCCGGAACGACCTCGTCTGGGGAGCGCGACCCAGCTTCCCCGCTGTCTCCATTTCGAAGCCAGGCAGCCGAGTCTGCCCGCCGTGTTGCGAGGGAGTGGGCAGTCACTCGGTTTGTTTGCGGTTTTCAGGTGACACCTCCTATGGCACAAGCGCAGGAATGTATCCGAAGGAGTACTGATGGTGACTGTGCTGTCACAAATACATAGGTTGCTCCAAAAGTAATGCCTCCTATTTATTTCCGTGGAAACTACAACAGGTACAAAGAACACGGTAACACTGCTTGATAGAGTAAGTTTTCAGCTACAAAACGCTATTTTCAACAGTCACCACTATTAGGTATGCATTTTTGCCAGTGATGAACAAGAGCCTGCATGCCGTGCTCGTAAAAATTTGCATGGCTGTCCAGAATGTGGCTTGTCTTTCACGTCACTGTTGTCACTGCTGAAATGCACCACTCACCACCTCACTGTGCTCACATCCACTCTTATGTCTCCATCAACACTCAGGGTCAATGAATGTCAGTGAATGCCATTTTTTCCGTATGGAGGAATTCAGTGATACACCTTTGCTTCATACACACTTCCTTGTCAGACCCCATTGCATCAGACTGCCCCTCTGCTGCCATCTGTCACACAGCAATGAAATGTAACAGGATATTGGTGGGACTGTTCAGCCTCTGCTACCATAGCACCAACATCTGCCTCCGACATTGTAGGCCAGCATAATAAAATAGGAGGCATTACTTTCAGAACAGCTCTTGTATTTAGCAGTTTAGGTAACAATGGAGGTTTTTCCTTGCATAGCTCCTTATCCTACCATTCATGGTAAGTACTTTGCAGTTATGCTATATAAACTTGATGGTACATCATTAGCAGTGCAGATTTACTCAAGGTTTTGCTCACGCCAGCATTATTTCTATACTTAATTATCAGTCCACGTCAGCTTTGCTTGTGAAAGGGTCCAGAACACTTGTGTTAGCAATGCTGCATTGCCATGACTTGTTATCCATGTACTGCCAGTCAGTCACTGTATCTGATTTGTGTGTCTGATACTCCTGAGTGCCCTCCAGAACACACTGTGGACGGGTAGCTTCTTGGGGTCTGTAATACTAGAAGTAACAAAAGAAGGGAGGAAGGGCAGGCAAAGGAAGTACTGGACATTTGTTTGTAGAGCTATTCTAAAAGGTAATATTTTAGGTGAAGAGCAACAAATCCAAAAGAAAATGATGATGCAGTGAGGTTAAAAAGGTGAAAAGTAAGCTCTTCACCTTAAAATACCATAGAGAATTGCAAAGTGTCAACGTTACTTACTTCTCAACTTTGCTTTTCAAACAATTTAGAAAATTAAGGCCAAAGAATGCCTTAATTTCTCCAGATATCTAATAATATCTTGCTCTAATACAGGTATGCTGCTGGTTTCAAATTTGAATTATTGTAAAACATGAATTATTTTCTCTAGACAAGCCTCTGTGATTTGACATCTCCTCAGGCTGGAATTTACCACTTACCGATGCATATCAGGATTTCAGATGAACAAATTCTTGTACTTGTGCCATTTCAGATAATGAGACGTACCTACCATGACAAGATTTGAGCTCAGGAATGACATCAACTTCTGCATTAAAAAACCCAAACCAAAATCCATCAATATGATCCCTCAGAGGAGTACCTTATTCAGAAGATTCTATTAGGAAGCCACAATTCTGCAAGATGGAACTTTCTTATATGACTAGCAGACTTAAAGTTTCTTCCAGGCTGCATGGGAAGTACTAGAGAAATGCAAAGTTGTATTGAATGAATTCTAAATATATGTTTATTTTACCTTCATGTGAACCATAGTTCCTGGAACTGAACATCATGCCAGGCCTGTTCTAACCAACACAAAGGCCTGAATAGGTTGTTCTGTAGTGATTTGATCTATCTTTGAAAGCCTACATTCTTACACTTTTATCAGCAGATTTTCATGGCTGTTCTAATAGCACTGAAACTACTTCCACAGTTATTTCAGTGGTCTGGTGGTAAGGTATTGGAATAGTTTATTTTTTCTTCATATGGAGTGTATTTTCACCTGCTGCTACTAAGGGAATATAAGATGAAGATACAAACTTTGTGTGTTTTCTCAGGTTGTTTCAGTACTTAGCATTGCATGAAATACAATCCATGACGTAACCATGAGCAGAAAAGTGTGATCTTCTTATTAGTAAGAATTAAAAACTCTCTGTCTGAGTCTTCTGTAGCTCAGTTTTCTTTTGAACATCTTGAATTTGTTATAACAAGGGTCTGTGGAACTGAACTTCATATTGGCTATTTAGCATTGATCACTATGCTGCTATCTCAGGAGAAAATGAGCAGCTGCATCCAATGATAAACACTGCATAGAGAACCTGGATCAAGATCTTTATCTTACATCAACCGACATCTCTGTTATAACCAATAAAATTCCAATTAGCCATTGAGGTCATCTTCAGTAAATAAACAGTATGACAGTCAATAGCAGAGTATAACGGCAACTTACAGAGAGCAATTCAAATATTATTTAGAAATGAATTAAATGCTTTTTTTTTTTCCATTACTCAACATATTTCCTACAAGCCTGTCAAAGGAAAGTGTCTCTTCTTCTCCTTCCCAAACTTTTTCCCAGTTTGCCTGAGATAAAATGGGATAATGTGAACTGAATAATGAATGTTGAGCAAGTAGGCAAACACACTGGAAAGCTCAACAGAATTCAATAAAATAGAAAGAATATGAGTACTGTATCAGACTAGAGCTTATAGATGAAGTGATTGCATAGAAGTAAGTTAATTATAACTTCAATTTGTATATTTGGGCCAGGGAAGTGTGAATTTAACCATAATTAATTGCAGAAATACTGAGGTGCAGCAGTAGAAACGTGGAGACTTTCTGAAGGAAAACCTATGAATCCGGAAAGGTGATAATTTTTCCAGCAGGTACCAAAGTACCTACAATGAATACAGAGAATGCAGAAGCTCAGAAATCTTCTAGAGATGTGGAAAAGTGTATTACAGATGTTTATATTGATATGAATGAGCAGCAAAAGTGAATGTGTAAGAGCAAAATATCATAAAGAGAAGGACTATTAAAATGGCATGTGTGGCTGACACCTGAAATAGAAACAATGACTAAATCCCAGTGACTCACCAAGGCTGGACAAGATAGAGAGATTAATCAGTTATTTCCTGAAAGGTGCAATAAGACATCCAAAATCAGCATGCAAATAAGGAGAACCCAGGAAGCATGGGGAGGGGCTCTGGAATTTGATGCCGCTTGTCTCCACCATGTCTTTGCAGGCAAATCTGGACAGACTGTCTGGACATAGTGCCTTGGTGTCTGAATCAGGCTCAGCAAACTGCTTGCACATGCCCTGGTCTCTGCGGTGAGCACAGTGCAAGCACAACAGACTGAAATCAGCTATGTTTTAAAGTAAATTATCATGTATTCCTACAAGATGTTGCACTGAGATTTGTTGTTGCTGCAGCGTTGAGACATTATTTCTTACAAGGTGATTTGACAGTCATGATGCTTGTGGGACTTTCAAGGAAATATGAATACTATGAATACTGCAATAAACAATTCAACATTCATTCATATAATATGTGAAATGAAACGCATTATTTGTTAAAATGAAGAGTCATCTCTCATGTTAAAGTGTAAAAGAAAACCTGCACCTCTAGGACTGTGTTCATGGCATCCTACCACAGAGCTCAAGGATAGTTCAGATGAGCTGCAGCCACAAGAGCATAGAGCTGAATCCCTCCTGAAAATGTCAAGTTGTAGGAAAACAATATAAACTTGCTTGACATACATATACTTGGAGAGCCATTTTAGGTGTCTTAATAGACCTGAGATGACCACATGGAGCTGCCATATATGACAAAGGATCTTTTGGGGATCTGTGAATTGTACCAAGCAACATGTCAGCTTTGTGATACGATAAACTTGCTGTTTTGAAAAATACTGCAAAGTGGTGTTTTATTAAGAAAGCCAACTTGGTGAATCTATATTATAATCAAAATTGTGATGAGTCAAAACAATCTTTGAGAGAGATTCAATGTAATTTCATTTTAATTCAGCATAACTTATACAGCTATTTGCATCTTCTTAGAATGTTATCTTTATGTCCCAAAGGTAAGAAGCTATCTTAATTGAAAGGGTATGATTTATTTTCCAGATGTAACTAAGAAGCGGAATTAAACTGGGACTGTTTTCATGGGATTAGACAGCATTCACTTGTGTGTGTGCAATGGGAAGCTGGTACACAAGCTACCTTTGGGAAGCTACCTTTGGGAAGCATTCAGTTCAACTCTTAGAGGAGCTCCCTATTTGAAGTGATCAAGATAATGTTGGAAAGCCTAAAAAATCTAATTCTTTCAGTATTATTGGATTTAATGTCCATTTCTGCAGTTTAAATCCTGTATCTACAAGCTGCAGTAGAAGTGTATTTGCCACATGACGAGGAATGACCAAAACAACAAGAAAACATTCCTACCTATTTATTATCTGGATCACCAAACTTAAAATATAATACAATTGAATCACAGACTACATCCTTATTTTTTATATGTCTGTGTACTTTAGTGTTTATCCTAGTCTAAGCAAGTTCTCCTTGTTAAGCCACAGCTTTACTCATGCAATAAAGTGACATCCCTGCACAGTCTGTACTGTTGTGAATTCTGCATTCAGGGAGAATCACAATGACATGAGAATGAAGCTGAAGGGTGTGTGATCTACAAAGCATACTCCTCTCAAAGGCTTGAAATGAAGCACTCCATTACTCAGAGTACGTCTGCAAAAGTTTTCTGAGGCAGACAACAGAAGCAATCTGAATTTCAGGGCAGCCTGCCCGTGCTCCAACTCAGAGGGATGCACAGATAGCCCCAGCCAGCAAACTGAGCTGAAGACAGAGTCATATTCTCTTATGGAAAGGCAGAGGTTTTACAGGGGAATTATACAAAGGACATTTTGGAGACTTTATAATACTCAGTACATCTCCCTTGTATTTGTCCCCAGTGCATTTTGAAAGGTCCTTCTTCCTTTTCCTCCCTCCCTCCCTCCCTCCCTCCCTCCCTTCCTTCCTCCCTCCCTCCCTTCCTTCCTTCCTTCCTTTCCTCCATCCATCCATCCATCCATCCATCCATCCATCCATCCATCCATCCATCCATCCATCCATCCATCCATCCATCCATCCATCCATAATTTGGCCTTGCTTAGCTGTTTGCTAGCATCTCACATTGCCAATCTGAAAGAGAATTTTTTGCCTGCTTCTGCCTACCTGTACAATTTCCAACCAATCTCTCCGTGAGCTCATCCTCCCTTTGTGATGCTGAGCAAGCTTTATCAGTCAAATGACTTTCTTTTGCATGTAATTCCCTAAAATTTGGTCAAGATCTCCCATGAGGTCCTTCAAAGTTTCATCCCCTTTTTGGCAAGTTCAGAAGACCTTTGAGAAACATGACATTACAAGCTATAGATATAGCAAGATGCTGAACTTCCTAACTTTCCAAGTTTACTGAAGGCTGTGCATGCTCTCCACCTCCCACAAGCAGAATTCCAGGCCTTTCAAACACCAGTTTCAAACAAAAAGTGTAAGTCTGCATTTGTCACTAAAACACTGTGCTTATGTGTCTAAAGAGTAGATTTGAAGAAAGGAACTTAAATTGCGACAATAATTTTCTTTTCTGATAAGCTGAGTTCCATTTTTTATCTACAGCAAAATGGAGAAATGTCTTCTGCACCAGTTATTTCTCCTCCGAAAAGCATGAGGAGTCAGTCCAAATAAATGCTTTGAGTTCTTCAGTGATATCAGGAAAAGTATGTTTGATGAAACACTGGGATTTTCTGTTCACTGTTTCTCAGGTTGGTTTGCTGCAGTTTTAGTTCCTGACTGGCAGATCTCCAGAGATTTGCCTGCCTGTCTGTCTATTCTTCCTCTTCAATTATGTGCTCTTATCTTAAGTCTACTTCTCATTAAGGGGATTTATTCAGGAAAAAAAATGTTATTTTAATAGGAGACTTCTTTTCTTTTTCTTTAACACAAGAAGTTCTTCCTTTATTCCTATTTGGTAAGCACACAGACAAAATTACAAACATTTATGAAACAAGAAACCTGGATAATTATAGATCATTTTACCCCACAGGTAGATCAATTATTTCTTTAATCAAGTTATGCATATATTAAGTGCTATTCACATCCATGCTGGTATTAATTGAAATGATGCATGATTAATGCATAATTTCAAATCTCAGCAGATGGCAGAGTTTGGCCTAGCAAAGGACTTGGTTGTTTTTATTTCTCTAGAATCAAATTGATTGTGCTGTTATAAATTCTGTATTCCTTTTCTACTCATTTTATCTGCCTACATTTGTCTCTTTTGCAGACATTCTTTACCATAAAATCGTAGAATTGTAAAGTTTGGAAAAGATGTCTAAGATCCAACAGTCCAACAGTCAGCCCATCCCCACCATGCCCACTAACAATGTCCTTCCGTGCCACATCTACATGTTTCTTGAACACCTCCAGGGATGGTGATCCCACCACCTCCCTGGGCAGCCCAGAGGAAATTCTTCCTAACATCCAATCTGAATCTCCACTGGTACAACTTGATGCCATTCACTCTAGTCCTATCACTGTTACCTGAGAGAAGATGCCAACCACCCTCCTCGCCACAACCTCCCTTCAGGTAGTTATAGAGAGCGATAAGTTTTCCCCTGAGCCTCCTCTTCTCCAGACTGAACAATCCCAGCTCCCTCAGCCGCTCCTCATAAGGCCTCTGCCCCAGAACCCTCACCAGCTTTGCTGCCCCTCTCTACACACACTCCAGGGCCTTGATATCTTTCTTGTAGTGAGGGGCTCGAAACTAAACACATTGTTCAAGGTGGAGTACCAGTAGCTATCTTCATCCAAGAGCATTCTGTAGCTTACAGGGAAAATTTAAGCAAGACCTGTGACAGGGCAGGTTACTAGTTCTTTTCCCATGTTATAGAACTTCTTCATATTTAAGGCATCACAAAGAGCAGGATACCAGAAAATACTATACAAGATTTATCTTAAAATGAATGTTTCTTTCTTAATCATGTGTAAACTAACTCAGCCTCTGTATTTAAACTGAAAAACACTAATACTTAATACTGATACTGAATACATTCCAGCTGAAAAAAAAAGACTGATTCAAGTTAGATTTGATGGAAGCACAAGAATTTAAATCAGGTGTTTTTCTCGAGAAAGATTCAGGAACGTTTTCAAGTAACCTCATTAAAGTGTATTCAAAGATTCTTTAGGCACCCTTGCAATATGCAACTAAGTGACTGTCTGATTTGGTATTCTAGAACGAGCAGTACACCATTTTACCACTTGATGGTGCTAAACGTCTTACACACTTAACTAAAGCTATAAGCGCTACAAAACCGAGTCACCTTTTGAAATACAGTTCAAGTTGAAGCTTGAATTATGTTTCATTTTTATGGGAAACATACATCTATCATTTGATTTCACGGATATCTGAAGATCTGGTGCTACTGTTCATCTACTAGAACTTTAGCACTGAGAACTGTTGTAAGTGGGTACGTGTGCCAATGATTCATCTTGCCTCCTCCTCTCAAATCCCCACCCACTTGGTATTTACATTCAGTAGGTAATGACAGCCTGGTGTGCACAGCTCTCTGATGGCCTCCTTTTGCACATACACACCCCTGCCAGCGTGTCTACCCCACAGTTATCTCCTTTCCAAAATCAGCATCATGTCCTCATCCTTTGCAAGACTATTTATATTTAAGTCTCAATAAAAATGAGCTTACCTGAGCAGCTTGACTCACCAGCGGATGGAAGCTGATTCCCTAAGAGCAGGTATGAGGGCTGCAGTAAGCACCCTATGCGGGCCTTCTTCTCAGTTATTGGGACATATGCTTAAGGAAATCTGTGGAAACCTTCCAAGAGTAAGCATATTTTGTCACCTTTCAGCTTGGATTCAGGCGGAATTACATACAGGATGCATGGGTACTCCGTAGTTGGAGAAGTGAAAGCAATTGCAGCCTGACACCTCGTCAGATCAGGCTGTGACATCATCCTTCTGCCAGAGCACCAAGGAAACAACCCAAGGGAGAAGGTTTTGTCCCTCTGCACATCAGCATGTACCTTCATTGTTGGCTGTACCTTGTGTCTTCTGTTGTATTAGGTGAATAACGGAGCACTCGGGTTGTAACGCAGAAGGCCCTTCTCCATTTTGCTTTCTATTGGTTGTCCTACTTATATGAACCCATGTCATAAGACGGGGAGGCTGTACTTCTTTGTTTTCATAACAGAGTGTATAACTACCCTGTATATGGCTTTTCGGAAGTGAGTGGACAGAGCGGGATATTCAATAAGATTGGCCAGGAGCCCGCGTGAGCTTCTGGAACAGTCTAGTAAAAGATAAGAAATACTATATAGTTCTGTAACTTTTACCAATAAACGTCATTTTGCTATACATCATATTGGTGCCTGTATGCAGTATTTGGCCCGGACCAGGCTTTTGGTCTCAGCACACGAGGACGAAATACAGAGGGTTGCCTGTGTTCGGCTACAGTCTTCAGAGACAGGGAGAAAAATGCACACCAAGGTATACTTGTAAAGGGCAACTGTGAAAGAGATGCTCAATGTGAGTGCAGAGCAAAGAAATAAAAGGAAACGTGAGGAGGGAAGGTGTAGAAGGTGCCTGTCTTGAAGGTACCTTGAAAATTTTGGGATGCTGTCTAGCTGCAAAAGAACTTCCCTGAGGTGCAGGCCTAGATGATGAGTGTGCACCATTCTGTGCATGAGGGGAAATTATCTACCAGACATGTGAAAGATGCTGTGTGACTTGCTGCAATTTGGGAAAGCTATGTAACTGCACTTTCTGACATCTCTGTTAATGGACAAATGCCTCAGACACACATCTGACATCATCTTTATTTTGCTTTACTTCTGTTCAGAGTGGGATGGTGGTATCAGAAACCATACTAAAAAATGAAAATAAATTGCACATCTTTAGGAGTATTTGCAAAACATACACAGGCATAACAATCTCACTGCCATTTTGCACACTGTGCATCTGTCTGCTACCTTTGTATGACTAAGCTGCTTCATAGAAGTCTAAGCAAATCATATTGAAATGTGTTTGTTCCCAGCCACTGCCCCAACCTAGGAGCTCGAAGACTGAAGCCTGCCAGGGCACAATTAGAATTAAAGTGCAAAATCATACCACTGCCTCCCAAACTCTAGCATGCACTCAAAGCACTTTTCAAGGCAGGTTTTTCCTGGAAAACTGTTCTTGCTTCCAACTTTTCAGTTAGATCTACCTTTTAATCTGGTGCATGGAAAACAGCATTTAGTAATGGAAAATTCAGTTTCTGAGGCTTTGGTTCTCTACATTTTTCTTGAAAGGACATTTCTGTCTGTTCTGTGGATGACCTCTGCCATCACTGCTCTCCTACCCACTTTTTCTTTTCAGCTCCCACCCTGCTCAGCTCAGGTGGGATCCTTGGTTCAGGCCTTTCAGCATTTCCTATGGGCACTGACACAAAAATACCTTCTGTTCACAGTTAATAGATAGAGCTGCCCTAATCTTAGGTCACCTGTGGTGGGAGGGATCTGTTAGCATACATGAAGCATACATGCTTCACTGCAACTGCACAATTGCAGTGCAGCCTTGTTGCAAGTGCTGCTGCTGAAACATGAGTGAGGATGAATGTAACTACTTATGAACTTCATGTAATCAGATGGACAGGACTAAACAAATAGTTCAGTAATTAACAGGGTTCAAATTATATACATATGCATATAATAGGTATGGAGTAACACATTTAAATATTATAATGAATACTGCAACATGTAATGAAGCATATTGATAAAATCCAGAGGAAAAAATAATCTGCATATAAGAAATTTATGTATATGTATATATACATTAACTAATTAATGTGCTCTTCAAAGCAGAATAAACTGCTCAGTCTGTGTCTTACTATATATATATGTTTACAATATCAATAAGCAGGCTGGAAGTTTTTTTGATGCATTAACTTCCTAATGGAGGTGAAGAAAAAGACAAGCAGTAAATCTTTCTTCTGGGAAAAAAATCTTCAGTTCTAAGGCTACATTAAAAGTCTGTGTACAGGTGAAAGGGGAATGTCCTGAATCATTTCATACAGCAGTAGTTACCCCTGTAGGAGAGAGACAAGTGGGGTTTGAAAGCTGCTTGAATATCCAGAACTCTGACAATGGACTGTGAAGAACCCAAGCCCTCCTCCATCTAAGCAAATACCAATCTTTTAGTTACTGTTAACTAGAAGGAAGATTTTTCCTTTTGTTACATTATTTAGCATCTGCTCACTGCACAGTTTTCTTAAAACTTTTTTGGAAGGAACAGTTGAAAGACCTCTTCGCTGCTGGAGATGGAGTAGTAAAATGGAAGGAATAATTGCTTTAGTCTCCTAGAGCTATTCCTTAGATCATAACACTGAGGAGACAGGAAATAGTACAGCCAGCAGGAGCAGGGAGGTGATGATCCCCCTGTACTCAGCTCTGGTGAGGTCGCATATTGAGTACTGTGTTTAGTTCTGAGCCCCCCACTGCAAGAAAGACATTGAGGCACTGGAGCGTGTCCAGAGAAGGGTGACAAAGCTGGTGAGAGGTCTGGAGCACAGGCCTTATGAGGAGCGGCTGAGGGAGCTAGGATTGTTCAGTCTGGAGAAGAGGAGGCTCAGGGGAGACCTTAAAGCTCTCTACAACCACCTGAAAGGAGGTTATGGTGAGGTGAGGGTTGGCCTATTTTCCCATGTAAGTAGTGATAGGATGAGAATGAATGGCCCCAAGTTGTGCCAGTGGAGATTCAGGTAGGACATTAGGAAAAATTTCCTCTCTGAAAGAGCGGTCAGGTGCTGGAATGGGCTGCCCCAGGAGGTGGTGGAGTCACCATTCCTTGAGGTGTTCAAAAACTTTCAGATGTGCTACTAAGGGACATAGTTTAGTGGGGTTATATATATCCAGTGGTAAGTGGATGGTTGGACTAGATGATCTTAGTGGTCTTTTCTCATCTTAATGATTCTATGATTCTAAACTCTAGTTACAGAAAAGAGCAGTGAGGACAGTCAGATTGTTGAAGACTTTATATTCTGTCATCATCTCACAGACTGTGGTTCTTCAGCTTAGAAAAGCCATGTTGTGTGAGGAAGAACAGGGAGAATCATCCAGAATGACAAGTAGTCTCACAAATGACACAGGGCTGACAGCACACTGTCATTTCCCATAAAACAAATATTTGCACTTGAGGTTAGTATAAGGTCACAAATTCCAAATAAACATGAGTAAATACTGATTCAAGTAATGTGTACTGAGGCGTGCTTGCCACAAGATATCATGATTAATGAAAATTTGTTTCTGCTCAAAAATGATTGGGAAAATTCACTTAAGAAATACCTGTTGGAGCAACTAGATTCAAAAATACCACTTCCCTTCAAAAGACCTTCTGGGAGAGTGCTTAACAAATTTTTATACTACCTTAGTCATGTGTTATCAGACCACTTGATCCAGCACAAGTGTTCCTACAAGCTGCCAAGTACAGAAGTTACAGATTCAGGTGCACTGCTGTAGCCAGGTAAACCACTGCTTTGTTGAACACTATAACCTTCAGAGGGTCAGAAATTGGCCTTAGTATGACTGTTCCCTCTTTATTCTGCTCATGCTCTCCTAACATGCACAACCTGGTTTAAAATATTGGAGAAACTTCCTATCGAGATATAGAAAGGAACTGAAAATCTATGAGAAAAATGACCTGAGAGTGACCAAGGATTGGAAGTAATTTGTTGTAATTTTTTTTTTGCCCGCAGCAGCAAGGAAGAAGGTATTTATGGTCCGCAGAAAGATCAGTTTATGAAATTCTCAGTGATCTGTCTCTGAAGTTTTGTCAGATTGCATAGATTGGAGAAAACAGAAATGAGATCACAAAAAAATGCATTTCTTGATATTGAAAAAGAAATAATTATGATATACAGTATCAGTCTGGTTATTAGTGCATTCTCTTTCCACATTTATTCCACTTTCCTTTTGCTTTAGTTCCAAGTGGTAGCCACAGGCTTGAGACTATAATGCCTGGAAGAAAATACTTATGGTATTTTATGGTGAAAATTTCATTAACCTCTTTACCTAAACACTGCCATGGAAACAGTCCACCATCTGCTTTATTGTCTTTCAGGTCAAACTAATAAATTTTAACAAATAAAATAAAAATCCATCCAAATCAATGCATTCAGATACAAACTTCCATACTTAGTGTCCGACAGTATTCCACACAGACAACATCAAATTGTTATTAACTTCTTGCTGAAAGCAGTATGTTTTAACAAGCTAAAACTTTGAATTTTGGATGTATAACATTGGTCCCTGTCCCTGTGCTAACTGCAGTAATGTTTCAATTAAAGTAGTTCTAATTGCTTGTATTGATAAGAGTTGATACATAAACAAATGATATTTGTGAGTTGTATCAGTCATCTGAAAACATCATATTAGGCAATCTTAACACATCTGAAAATATGTTGGCGACCAAAACATTTTCTAGAGTAAATGAGTGATGACTAATTTTCCTTCTCACCTTTGAAGAACACTGGGCCATTTTCAGCTGGTCTCAGTTCTTATGCTTGTTTATTCCCAGCTGATGCTACGCAGCTCCCAGCTGCCTGCCTCTTTAGGATGATTAGCAGTGGGTCTCATTTAGAACTTAAACGCCTGAATACATCTGGCTGTGGCTCATCATGACCTGCACATGCAGCAGGTTCTGAGGGAAAACACTATTCACCATATCAAACTGAGTTTTCTCAGGATGCAGTACTCACGCTGTGGCTCTCTGGCTTAGTAACATATTCAGAGGCCAGAGACAAAGCAGCAAAAGGTTATGTTTGTGATAGACTAGGTCAAATTTGCAGAGAACTGGACTTATACGCTGAGGCAGCAACATACCAAGGACCTTGAGTGACAGGGGTATATTGCCTCCCATTAAAGTCTCTGCAGGGTCATCAGAACCGTGTGGTAGGTGGCTATATCTTTCCTGTTCAGTTGCACACAAAAAAATGGAGGTAATTTGAACTTCAAACAGCTTTGAACTCATGCACAATAAAATGCAGAGTATGCACCTGGCTAAAATCTATTTTGAAAACATAATTATAGTCTCCTACGTTGTAAAGATATATGCTTCTACCCAACACTTTTCAAACAATTCCTTTCTCTTTAAAATACAAGTCTGGGCTGCATTCTTGAAAAAGATAAACCAGTGTACTTCCAAGTACGTGGCATCTTTTCAAAGATACCTCACATTCATCAGACCCACCGAGGTCACACAGTGACATCATCCCATTTCAATGCATTTATGAACAGTACTCCGGTGATTATGTCTACTTCAATTTAGTTTTCTGTTCTTGGGCAAGAAGTATAACATCCTTATTCAGTGAAATGGCTGCATTTTTCCTTTTTATTGCATGCAAAATGTCTCATAAAAATTCCTGAATTTGATTTATAATAGCAAATATGTTTGATGTGCTGTTCTTCTACTAGTTCATTTTTAACTTTTGTTAACTCCTGCACAAATTCATTAAGTGCCTGGTAACAGAAGAGCATGTCATACAATATTACTTAAACATGATGTAAACCAGTAACACACAATAAATCTAATGTCACATCTCTTAACCCACTTGATCATTTCCCTTTTCTGGCATGGTGGGCTGTCGATAAAACAAGCAGGCATGAACATGACAGGTTTAGCAAAATGAAGTGCTTTGTCTCCTAAGGCTTCGCATTTTTGCCAGTATAAGCAAACTGAGTAAGAAAGCTTTTTCCATGTATAGTTTCGTTTAACTATATTGGACCTTTTGAAAGTGATCTGTTACTGATGCTTACCCCCATTTAAGTAAGGAGACAGGCTTAGATGGACTGCATGGCTCCTGATGAACCAGCATTTTGTGGATATTTGTCTGCTAGGAGGAAACAAGAGGCAAGGCTGCCTTCACCCAGTTATTTCACTGTCTCCAGGCTGGAATGGAACGTGTGGGAGAGCATTTGCTTTTGTATCAGCATTCTGAAAACAGCAAATTTTTCCAAGATAAAGTAATTTTACTCCAGAAAAGAATGCCCACGAGGAGTACTTAACTTGCATAGCTACCACAGCATAACTGATTTGCATTAGCTATGCTGGTCGATTGCTTTGCTCTCAGTTTTTTACATCCCTAGCAATTCAGTGTGGCTGGTTCTCTTGATTAGAGCAAAGCCTTAACTGAATGTCTTCAGGTCTCTTTTCCCACATCAGAAAATTTCAGAAAGGAAGCTATTACGATGGTAGAAAAAATAAGTCTAAGAAAGTTGAAAAACACATACTGGTAATATTACTTGTAGCATTTAGGTTTATGACAACAGATATACCCCAGACTGGAGTCTCCAGTCTTTTAGCATTTGTTCAGTTTCAGAAATGATCCATGGGTGAAGATCTGTGGCTCTTACGGCACGTACAGTGATGATTAAAGTTAAGATTGTTAAGCAACTTCTAATTTGCTACATAGATTTCACAGTTTTTTAAATCTAAAGAAAAATATTTTTATTTGATAATAAATGTAATATAACATACTTCTTTTTAGCAGTTTTTCTTTGATATCTTTATCTAGCAAACTTCTTGGCTGGTGACTCCCACAACACCACAAAGGAATTGGAGAATTCCAGTTCCAGAAAATTATTATTGCAGATTCTTTACATATTCAGACTGGGTGGTTAAAGAAATGGCCTCTATTGCTGGGAAAGATCAGTTCAAAATTATCTGTACTTTTTAATTCCTAGATCCAGGATTTATTCTCATTGTGTTTTTCTATTTAACTCTCCTCATCTTTACACATTTTCATACCCCGCAGTCACAGTCATATTCAGCATACAACTGGTATACTTTCAATGATCTAATTGCCATTTCTGTGCTTTAATACTTTTATCCAAAAAATGGAATTGCACATTTAAATTAAAGAGAAAGCTTTTACATGGAGAAAAAGACCATGCAGAGAAATCTGCATTTTTTTCCTGGGACTCTAAGAAATGATCTCATGATACCAGATGGTTTGATGGTGGCATTCAGTAGGTCAGGCCGATGATTGGACTTTATGACCTTGAAGGTCTATTCCAACCTAGATGATTCTATTGTTCTGTGGTTCTATGCCAAGTTCCTATAGTTTTAAAAATCAGTACCTGGGCAGGAAAGACTAGAGTAGAAGTGCTTCAACACAGCCATGCTGTCATTGAGCAGTGGGAAGTTGGGCAACCTGCCTGCTCCTGATAGCTGTCTGGCAACCAGCACATCTGTAGCAGGATCAGCTGGCACATAGGTATAGTAGAAAAAGGTAGGGCACATGCTATTTCTTGCTCAGCTAGAATAGGTTTCAGGTGAGGATTCAGGAGAAGTAGAGATATTTAATGGGGAGGAATGAAGTCATATAGGATGTATTAGGTAAAGACAGGTTATCATAGACAGACAGGGAAAAGAAATCCAAGCGATAGTAGACTTTGTTAATCTTTCTTTTTACGGAACAGCTCATTTTAAACACTGAATGCCTAACAAGCCCAGGGACCAGCAGAAAGAACGTCTGGTCTCCCCTTTTCATCAGTGAATTGTATTTCAGTTGTAATTAGTCTACTACGGTTGGTCGCTAACCTAAACAGCAATGTATAATTCTGATCAGATGTGCCTTCACAAGTCATTTTACTTTCTTGGTAATCCTCTGTCGTCGTCATCTTCATAACTCTGAATCCTTTTTGCAGTTCTCATGTCACTTTTCAAAGTCTGTTCATTCACATCCAAAACAATCTTCAAGTTCTTGTTCTTATTTTAAAGGCAGCGGATAATTATTATATGAGAAGTGAATACATTTACTTCCACACTGGAATTTAGGTAATTCAGAGTCAAAGTCTACCACTGAGATGGGCAAACTAGCAAAATAATAGTAATTTTTAAAATCTAGAAATGAATATGGATAAGAAAACAAACAACAGAAATTATTTCATAACAATTCTTTAGTTCTGTAACACGGAAAAACACAAAGGAATGAATAATGATATTGGTTTGCTGCTTTTTATCCACCTACATATGAAAATATGTTATATTTCTTGTATAAATTATGTTATAATAAATAATTATCACATATTACATACGTAAAAATAGGCTGTAAGAGAGCAAAAGCTTTCATGCCATACTAACTTGATTATGCATACAAGCCATCAACTGTATAATGTAAATGTATTCTTACAAAATCCATGTGTCTCAGCTGAGGAAATATGAATGGGAATGAAGGTGTGTTGTTCTTCGTTACCAGGCCAGACCTGCAATGGGTAGCAGCTGGCCCATGCAGGCATGCAGAGCCCAGTGCTCTGGGACATGCCAGACTTACCCCTCAGGTTGATAGGGAGCATGGCAGGTAAGGACAGGCAGTCACCACCACAGCATTTCCTGCAGCTCATGTTTAAGCTGCCTTTTTGGGCCACTCCTCATCTGTCAGGCTGTCAGCTGGATTAATAGATTTGGCAGAGGCAGCTGCTCCTCACTTATCCCCTGCTCAGGCAGAGCCATGCTATGGGCTGACAAGGGGACCCTGTGGAAGATCAGTGTTTATGAATCACAATTACCACAATCCCATTTCATCCCAGAATGCTTATTTATGGGTGAAGGAAAGTCAGTCTTCTCTATCTCATCCCCTCTTAGTGCTTTATGAAAGATAATACAAAGAAAACATAAAACAAAGACAGTTTAATAAATGATAGTTAAATGGAGGCCTTGTGCTGCCTGTCATTTAAGTAATGTTTTTTTAAAAAAATAACTTGGTAATTTGAGTGGTGACATAAAGCTCTTGTTGTAAAGGAATTTGAGAAAAAGGCAACAACACTCACAGAAGGTCCAGAACATTGAAGGCTTAGTTGGAAAGCTGTACCAAATTAATGTTTGATTTGGCAGAGGTTTGCCAATAGCCAGTTTATTTCAGGCTTTGACTTGTCCATCACCTCATAAAAGCCAGATGAAGTTACAATGAAACCATGATTTTAGATGTATTTTAATAAATAATAAGCATATGGCAAAACTGAAAACTGAATATGTTGTTTGACAATAAAAAAATGTTAAAACCCAGAAGCCTCGAGGGAAGCTCTGAGAAGTGAGGGGCCTCTCACTGCAGCATGGCAGCCCCACTCACAGCATGCTGTTGCCACACGTACACTGGTTTTCCTGCAGGTCGCAGCCTGAAGTGTTTTCTGCTCTGTGAGGTTATTTTGGTGTTATGCACTGAATACTTGAGGCTGCTGTTACTGCTGTTTGACAAGATACGAGCAAAAAGAAAATCTGCATCCAAGCTTCCAAGCCAAGGGTGGCAGGAAAAGGGTGGACTGGGAGATCCCCTTGATTATGCAGGAGCTCAGGAGAGGAGCCATAAGGACAGCTTCTCTGCACACCAGTTGATAGCCAAGGGTGCCCTGCCAGCTGAGCTGTAGGCCTAGGTCAAACCCAGGACCAGGACTCTACTGAGTGTTCACTGAGCCCAAATCCACTGAGGCAAGCTCAGAAAAGACAGAAGACAGAAAAAAGTGGGTAGTAGGCACTTAAAATTGTAGCTGTCTTATTCAGAGACAAAGGCTCCCAGAGAGAAGGAGGTGCAGCCTGGACTAGTACAGAACATGGAGTTGGATGTGTCCATCACTCTTACTAGATAAAGAAAACAATGCTTATCTTCAGATCTTTTAATATTATGATAGGTGAATTGTTAAGGAAGAGGAAAGAACAATTGGGGAAAGGCTGAAGTGACTATGAGTGGATGCAAAGAAAGGATAAGGGGGCAAGCTAGGTAACATAAGGCTGAGGCAAGAACTTTTCTTCTATGAGGAAACAAAACGAGGTGATGGTAAGAATAGCACACTACAAAGTGGACAGGTTTCCACCACTTCCGAACTTTGCCAATCAATGTTTTACCTAGAAGCATCTCCGCCTGAAAAGCAGGATAGTGTTTTCCACAGGAAGAAGGATGGGGGAGGCCATCCCCAGTGGATCAGTGCCAGAATCTTCTCTGACATTTGCCCTACCTAGTGACCTTCAGCGACAGAAAGAGATAACAGGCCAGATAAAGGTTCTGAGGAATGAAATATCCTACCTCTGACAGGAAGCAAAACGAGATGTCTGGGAAAGGAAGCAAGTTAATACAGCCAAAATTCTATGACCCATCAATGGGTATTTGCACATTTAGTGGCATGCCACAAATTTCTCTTGTAACTTGTTCTGCTTTTCCACACCAGCATCTACAATATCCTTTGGCAGGAGATTCCATTAATCTTTTGCTGTTTGCATATCACCTCTTCTTTGTTACAGCTCCTGTTAGCCTCATCTGATGCTTCCTAGTTCATCTGATTAAGGAATACTCTGTCATTATCTTTTCTGCTGCACTCAAATAGAGACCTGTTAGAACCACACCAATTGTGCCAGCCGTATCATTTCAGTGGTGAAGAGCCTTCATCTACTTTGTTCATCACCAAAAAGCTTTCATTTGATCATTGTTACTCTCATCTTTCCTCTCCCAGTTGTCAGCGTATTTTTACCCCATCATTTACCCTTTTCTCCAGATTGCTTACAAATACGCTCAAGTGCAAAGTTCTCCAAGCTGAGATCTGTGCAAGGTTTAACTGGCATGCTCCCTTCACTGCAAGAGCTACCTACAGCTACTCTGCCTTCTGACCGTATGAAAGCTACATTCTCCATGTCAGATCCTCTTCCTTAGCCTACATCTACTCCATTTCACCTGAGTAACTCCAACAAATAGTTCTACAAATCCAAATAGGCTGCAGAAACAAGATGATTTAAATGCATGCTTGCTGATCCTGACAAATAAACTTGGTAGGTTGGTGAGGGTGTTGACTTTTCTGAAGTATGACAACTTTACCCATGGGGCTGCTAATTTTAGTTTTAGTTCTGTTCTCATTAACTAGCATTTCACATATCCTGCATTTCACCACACCAGTGCTTGGCTGTGCTGCGGAAGCCAAACTACTGAGCAAAGACACAATAAATTCAAATAGATTGATTAGAAGTTTTTGGAATGTTAATTTAATAGTTAATGGTTAAATTTCATTTCTTACAAGCAGACATAAATCCATCCATTATGTAGGGAAAATACATCTATTTCCTATAGTCACTATTTCAAGTACTATTTTAATCATTAAAACAGACATGTCTAAAAATTATGGCTATGTTTCTGTAATTTCTATGGAGCACATTCATCCCATTTTCTTAGAAAAGTAACAGGTTGTTTATAATCAAAGCCTTTTTTTATGTCTTGTCAAACATGTTGAGACTGCAAGTGAGAAGCAAACCTTTAACTCCAGTTTCAGCTGTAAGTATTTTGATTTCTTTGGACTCCTGAGCATTCTTTCATTGCTGTATATTGCATGCTAAAATTTCTGCAGATAAGAAACCTCCGGTATGATGGCCTTGACATTTGGTTGCAAGTCTTTGCTTTTTTGGAGGGGGTGGAGTGAAGGCAAAAAGAGTCACCATTGGCCAGAAACACTTAGCATGGAGCTCCGTCTGTTTATTTCATGGCAGTGAACTTTTTTTGTCCAGCTTTATTTTCTACAAAGATGAAATGCAGATGAACTTGCTACCTTGTCTGCTGTCCTCGCTGCTTGTACATAAACACGCCAAGGCTATTTTAAACTCAGCATTAAAAAACCCCCAACACATCAGACAAAACTTCACATCCACATTGTCAGCTCATTAGCATGGAAACTAAAACCAGTTCCTTTTTCTGAGAGAGGCACCTGGCTCAATTAACAGCTCACAAGTTTCAAGTTTACAGCCAGCTACAATAAAGACTGCCTTCTCTAAAAACCTCAATGGAATATGGAGCTTTAACACATGGTTCTACAAGGGAGTAGGATAACTGGATCAGAGCATATTTTCTTTTTTCTTTCCTAACATTTTAGTGACTTTCAAAAAGGTAAAACTGTGTTGCACATTAAGATGCTTTAAAAGAAATGGAAGTAGTAGCTCAGAGATAAAAATCACATGGCAGGCCATATTTTGCATAAAAAATACCCACAAAATAATTCTTACCTATTATTTAAGTTTTAAAACACTGTACTACAATCACATTAATCTTTGTGCTGGTGAACACAAAGATTCTGAAGTTTGTAACTCAATGTGATTTTTTAAGAAGCTACTATCTAACAATCATAAGTTTACATATTTATTTGGAGCTAGTTGACCAACATTCATGAATAGAATTTGTTTGAAGAAAAAAGTGAAACAGACAGTTTTTTTTTTTTTCCTTTTTCAAAACTTTATTAGGCAGACGTTACTAGATGACATTGTAAAACCCCTTGTGTGCAAGTGAATGAACTCTACAATACGTCTTCTCACAACTCATTAAATGCACAACCCCCCCATGGCTTCAAAATGTTAGTTCTAAGGTGGAGTGCATTGAAACGCTACTTTACATTCTTCTGTTTCATCATGGGGGAGCACTTCTTCAGTTTGCTAATAACACGGGATTGGGGTATCAGTGTAAGTGAAAGGAATGCCTTGAAAGGAATGAAGAACTAAGTCTAGACTTACGAACTTCACTCTCGATACAGACACCAGAATCGTCGCGTAGCCTTTTAAATTGAACTGCCTACCATGAATGTGATTGTATTTAGCAAAGTGAAGCAGTACAGAGACATACCCACTACTGAATACTAGTGAGGTAACATATTGAAAACAAACTGTTAAAAAATTCACTTACTTTCAAAAGGTCCTGTCCAGCAGGACAAACATTGGCAGAACAACTTCCCTTGTATCCATGCATGTACATGTGCATATACAGCCTGTGTCATCTATAGCTTTTTAAAGAACAGGATTTTAGTTATACATTCATCAGGACAAGTTTAAAATCATACATAACTATGGTAAATTCAACAGAAGACTTCAGTGAGCTGTTTCTGGACCTCCTAAATTAAAAGGCACTCTGAAGAAGGTAGCAGAAAATAATCCTCACAAACATTGACACAAACTGAAGCAGCCACAAAAGTAGAATATTCAACAGGGATTACTGGTATAAATTTAACATACCATCTTGAATTATTTGTAAAATATTGCCCAGGACTACCAGACATCTTTGTCAAGTTACATCATGAAGACCATTGATGTGATACTATGCAACAAGCATAGTTATCAGCTAAAAGCAAAACACATGTACCGGAAGAACTTAACAGCATTTTGGTTGCATGCCTGCTGGTTTTAAGAGAGCAGAATGATATTCAAGGAAGTAATTTTTTGAAATGAACAGCAACTCTTGGGAGCGATGAAGTATTTTGACATGGTGCCTCATATTCAGTGGGTTACAGAATGACTTAGTTCATGCCTAAAAGTTAGAGATAATACTGAAATAGAATCCGTTAATATTTTGGAAGCAATAATTAAAATTTTATTCAGTATGACTGTATCAAATTCCCTATCACCAAAAACTTCAGATTTGAAAGCTGAATCCTGATTAAGCACTCATGTATGATACATTATGAAGAAGTGACACTCCAAGTGACAGCCATATTACTAATTAAGAACTCCAGCAGGGGAAAAGGCCTCTTATGCAGTTCAGAAAAACGAACTAATTTCAAGCAAAAAGGTCCTAGAAAATAATCTTCTCCTCTTCATCCTTTTCCTTCTTTCCTTCACAAATTTTTAGTGGAGGAAATTGAACATAGAGAAAATGTTTTTATTATAAACCTACAATAAACAGACTTTCTAAACATTTTTCATCTAACACTCACCAGTTGTCAATTCTCAGTTTCCTCCTGATAATTACCATTTTGTAGCTCCAAATTTTTTCCCCTAACAGTTCATATAATTGAAATTTTTTTTATAAAGCTTTTCTTGGCATCTGATTTCAAATATATGGACAAAAGAAGAGGAAGCAATACTAGTAAAGTCTATTAGAAAAATCTAACTCATAAAAGGTAAAATTCCACTGTTCTCTGGGACAGTAATCCCAGAAAAACTCTACAGTATCCATTCTGAAGGTTTCTAAAGATGGAGTAATGAATGGTATTCTGCAGATCACGCATCCCCCCTTGCAGTGAAGGGCAGAACAGAGATCCAAGAGTTGCTCCACTAGGCATCACTATCCACTCTAATGGACCAAACCATCAACGTACCTACCCCAGATGAATTACCAACTTATATTAACAGGATACGTTAGCTCAAATAGGATACCACTGAAATGCTGTTAAACTGCCCCAAGTCCCAAACTATCCACAGTGCATCCCTGTGCCCCATGCTCCTCAGTACTTCCATCTTCACAAGCCCTGGAGACTGAAGGTGTACATACTACAGCTCTGGTATAACCTAAATTCAGTTGAATTCTCATCTCCAAAGAGATGCTTGTTCTTTTAGTAGTTGAAGATGCCTAGCTGATTATGCTGGAAGACCAAACTCATTCTGACAACAAATACAAGATGCATTTCCACAGAAGTCTGAAGATGAATAGGAAGTTAGAAAAAACTGAAATTAAGATCAGTAGAATTAAAATAGGTATGTCATTATCATTCCTGAAACAATAACTTGTTCACTAACAATGTTCTTCAACCTAGCAAGCCAGTATTTAGTCTGGCTTAACACATCTGTGTGTAGGACTGACTACTTAGCAATATGGAATTTCTGTTCTATCAGGGGGAGGGTGGAGAACACTTTTCATTTGTTTCAAGCAATAAGGCACTTACACATTCAAAATTTTTCTCATACAAAACACACAATACTGGAATTCAAGTGTTGATTACATGGATATTACCTGCCTCCAGTTTTTATAACCTTACTCTTAGTCATGCAGAAAGTTCTAACCACAAATGCACGTAGATTTTATGCAGCTCAAATATGGAATTAAAAATTTCTTTATTAACGAAACTGAATTTTGTCTAGCATTCTACATGTGCCAGAAACAGCTAGACTAAAAAAGATACGACCTATCATTTTACTAACTTTGCATCCCAGCACTCAGATTAAACTTAAAGGGAATTTTTGACATTAAAATAGAGAAAGAAATGGGAAAAAGAGAAAATTTCTTATCAGCTCGTTGAGAAATTAAGACGGAGCTCAGCTTTGACAGCCTTCTCAGAAACAGAAGATACTTTCTTTTTCTCAGCACTTATTGTTAATTCTCATCTCTACCACAGGCAAGATAATTTTCAACAGATATCTTAAAGGGTTATTTGGACTCAGATGGTTAGTTCTGTAACAAAAAAGGTTGTCTAATTGAAAGAATGCAAAATGAAAAGCCGTAAAGAAGAGATTTCAGTAGTTTGCATTTAAATAAATACAACAGAAATAATCTTTTCCCAGTATAGTTCAGCAAAATCTTATGTGATCATTTCCTAAGATCCAATTTTGTCCTCAGCCATTTCCAGAAGTTAGTTTCAGATTATGAAATTAGGAAGGAAAAGGAGTTAGAAATCAAGTGTAGAATTAATGGAAATATGGTAAACAGTGGAAATCTCGTTTTATTATGAGATCGGTAAAATAGCGATATGGAATAATCTACACCTGTTCTTGTAATTTCTGGACATGAAGCAACATAGTGTAAATTGATTCAAAGAACTCTTTATAGCGTGTTTTTATGCAAAAAGATCTCCTTATCCACAGCTTGCATAAGAATAGAAAAGTTCAGTTGGAAGGGACCTACAGAGCCCCAATTCCCCATTGCTTCAGAGCTAACCAAAAGGTACATCATGTTGTTGAGGGCATTGTCCAAATGCCACTTGAACAGGCACAGAGCATCAGCCACCTTTCTCGGAAGCCTGTTCCAGGGTATGACCACCCTCATGCTAAAGCAATGTTTCCTAATACCTCAATTTAAGACATAAAAGAAAAATGTTTCTTGACTGCATCAGCGCTTTTACAAGACAGACTCAAAATGTGTGAACAGCTTGTTTGGATTCTGTGAGTAGATTTTCATTCCAAAAATGAGGTAAATGTGGCATTGTATTAGTAATATCATGCTCAGTAACAGAAGGATAAAATTGGAACAATACTGTTTTAACTTTGTCAAGTTTTCAGCAAGATAAAACACTGAATAGGTCTAGCATGCAACAGTGTTCAAGCAGGTATGTGCAAAATCCACTTTATACTAAACAAGTTTTTTTTTTTTTTACATAATAAATTTCTCCTCTTTGGACTTCAATCCACACAACACATTTGAGATCTACTTTTCATGTTTTGATAAGTCGACTAAGCTCAAAAAAAGACTTCTTCCACACAAATATACATTCTTAATACACTAATTACTATTATACCTATTTTTTAATAAAAAATAGGTATTGAGAAGTGAACAATTTGAATTATTCTTAGAAATTTACGTTTTTTGTTTTTTTTTTTAAACTAGGGAATAACTAATTAAAGCCTACTACAAATCATCACTGTTGAAATCAAGCACACACTGATTTCATTTCTCTACCTAATGCCATTTCACTAGGCTAAGAGCATCAGCGACTAGTTGCACTAAAGGAATGAGCACTCCAATCCTTACTGGAGAGCAAGCGTACAGATCCTGAGCCCATGTGCACAGAATATGGAAAAAACAGCAAGGAAGTTATACTCCTGTGTAACTGTCACAATCAACATTTGTTTGCTTATTTTAATTTAAAAAAATCTGTTAGCAATGTGCCAGCTTCAGTGACTACACTGCTAGTCTTGCAGCTGAACCAAGGCTCAGCTGTTTTTCATGTAACAGTAGTATGAAAAGCCAGCAAATATACTAGTAAAATAACTTGTTAAATACATGCACCTTCTTTTCTATGTGTTAAGCCTGAAAAACGTTAAACAGCTGTAACTCCAATTCTTACACCATGCTTACACTTGTTATAGCAGAATTTTAAAATGTATTATTTAACACTGTCTGTGGACACTGTTTTTGTTACTGATAACTCAAATCATTAAGATCCCTCTCATATAAAAGCTTACGTTCACTCCCCTATTTGCTTTAGTAAGAATGCTATTTGGACAATCTTCCTTATAGTTGACTAGTAGTATTGTTCTGTGAGTGACAGGATGGGCTTTATGATAGCTTGCATTTCAGAAATAAACCAGATTTTCAAGTTGCCACATAATGGTTGTCAATTATGGCTATTAACATTCTTGCTAGTATTTTGGAATACCAAGGCATTTTGGCCAAATCCTGGGCTGGCAAAAAATGCGTATAAAACTTCTGGTTTAACAGGGCTAAGGCTGATGTCAGGAGCAGACCCACTACAAAATTAGAAGACACAAATAAATTGTATCTCTAGTTCCCTTGTGTATGATTCTTTCCACCAGCAAAATGAACAGAGGTGAATATAGATTATAAAATAACAGTAATCTATAGTTCTCCACCACAGCTTGGCACTACGCCATAATTATCATATCAAGAATTAGGGCTGATGCAGTGTCTACTCAGGAAGCAAACTAACACAACTAATTTTAAAAAAAAAAAAAAAGAGTCTGCATGGCAAATTGTTTGGCCATTGAACATGAAATGGTTTCTCAGATCTAACTGGCAAGAGAAACCATTCTATCAGTAGGGAATTTGTATCCTCTGACAGAATTATTGTTCTTTCTATATACCACTGAATGTCACACAGGCTAATTAATATATTTTAGTAAGTACAACTTGATATTGGTCAAAACCAATAAATATATGTAAATAATAATAAAAAAGCTATCATACCAGGAAGAGTTACGAAGTGAGCAGTACTAACAAAAATAAAAATGCTCCCTTCCACACATTTGCACTGCCCCAGAGAAAGATAAAAGATCAAAGTGCACTGCATTTTAATGACACTTGAAAGATTACGACTGTTTATAAAGGTGATGAGAATTGAGAACAAACTATTTTTTTGTGCAAAACTAAAATTGATGGGTCTTTCAGAGCACAGGGCTACTCCAAACTGCACTTTTGCCTCTCATTTGTATCCACCCGTTTCTTACTTTCATTGGCAAATATATTTACAAAAAAGAACCATACCATTATTTTCCAGTTACATATCCTGTGTGAGCTCTGTCAATACACAACTACATTCAGAAAGGCCACAGCAGGCAAAAAAGACCCTGGCACTGATATGGTTAAGCAGCCCTGAAACTTGACCCAATTAATGAAATCTCAAGAGCTGAAGAGCAGCATGGAGGAAAAGGAGGAAACAAAAAAGACAGCATGAAAAAAACCAGAACTCAATAGATCTGCACAAAAAAAGCATTTATTTGGCCATACAGATGCACTCAACACGTGGAGCACATACCTGGAGTGGCCAGTTTGAATCCATAACTGGAAATAGTGAAGGGCTCTAGCAGCTCCGAGGATGCCATACTAACCTGAAAATAGCTGATCTGGAAACAGGAGGTAATGTGAAGACATGAAGTACATGAAAGGGTAGAGTGACACACAGCTAGAACAACTCTTGTTACTTCAGTCTCATCTGAAGATCAAGAACAAGAAAGACATTTTGAGCAGTAGTGGGTGCAATTACTGACAGTTCCTACAAAGATAGCAGAGAAAGGTGTCCGCAAAGGCCACACACCTTCAGGGAAGGCCAGTGCTGTTGAAGATCTGCACCTCCGTCCAGGTTATCTAAATGCAGGGAAAGATGATGGGTCAAAGTAAAAAGCAGCTTCAGCCTGAACTGCAAGCAGTCCCTTGCAACTGGCACAACCCAGAGGCCTCTGCCCCAGCAGAAGCCAGCAGAGCTCTGCTCAGCCTGGAGCCTCTGCAGGGCACCCAGCTCTGACCCAGCACAAAAGAGCCTCAGTACATTAACATAACAATTTCCAGACAGCTTAGAAATACAGCTCACATAGAACAGATATAAGCACTTAATCCGAATACAGATATTGGTGAGCAAGCACTTCTTAGAAGAATAAATAATCCTGAATATGGTGAAAGCAATCTGGATACTCAGCATACAATAGCATCTACTTTAGCAGGTTAACCTGACTGCCTGATGGTATTTCCTGCTAATAGAGATGTAACAGAACAGTCTGATGGTTTCTTAAGAGTACAGTTAAAGCCAAAACTTCTTGATGTCCTGAAAGAAAAGCGTCTTTTAAATTCCTCACAACTACGTTCACTCCATTTCCTTAGAAATGGAAATTAATGACTGTAAAATAAATGATATGACTTTGATGTAATGTAAGATTTTGTACAATGAGAATAGTTGTTTAAAATTTACATTTCATTGGATGAAGTTACTGTGCTGCACAATATTAATGAAAAATTGTTACATATTATTCAAATGGCCATATTTTTATATGGATAGAAAGACTTCTGTATCCTTACTCTGCCTGGCTCCTGTGTTTTTTTTCCTCATCTACAGAGGAAAGCAAATACTGTCATTCCTATTTTTTCTCTGCAAAGAAATGGAGATTAGACTCTCTCATCTTTAAATGGTCGAATATGCCTAGTTTTGCTGCATGTAAAAAAAAAAAAAAACTGCTTTGATTAATCTGTTCTGATAAGATCCAAATGGTTTGAATTAAATTATAATGTAGGAGTTGAGATGTATGCTTTCCCCTCCACTTGTAACATTCTTTTTGAATGTAAAGTAAATGCAGATCTATTTCTTCTCTTTATGCTCTTTATTCTAGCATTTTAATTTCAGATCTTACTGAACTCAGAGAAACTGAAAATAGTGAACAGCAGAGAGAACACAGCTAAGACGACAGCAAGAATATCTCACATAGTTTACAAGGAATCAGGAAAAGAAAGGAAATTAACACACTGTATAGTTACTGATAACCTCAAGTACTAAAACATTCTCAAGTGGAATAGTTTGACATGGTATTACAGACTGTATTGCAAAACCAAATCTATTTATATATATATAAATGCATCTCTCACTCTCCGAGGTCTGAAGTTTTCTAAATAATACAAAAATATTTTCATTATTTGACATTTAAACAAAGGAATAAGAATCCCTGAGTAAGCCAAAGACAACTGATATGTATGGCCTCAGAAAACACTCAAAACCAAGACTTGATTTTAAGGCAGCTTCCAACCTGCAGATAAAAGAGAAATAGAAAACTGATGTGTTACAGAAGAAGAAATCTAATTAGCAGGTGCATTTGCATTGAGAATAGTATTTGAACATTACTTCTAAATGTCATTGCTACCCAGCTCAATTAATGCATCTTACAAAGGTACTATTTCAACTGATAGGACAACAGGGTCAACATGTCCTTAAATTCAAACAGAAAAATTAAGTACTGTTGACTGTCACGGTATGCTTGCGCGCACGGTTTCAACAAGGGAAGAAAAAGGAACAAGGAAACAAAACCAGAAGCTGACTGAAAAGACACATACTAGCCAACTATGGTAAGCTGATATTTGTGTTTCCAAGTAAACAGAATTCATCATTCATCCACTGAGGCTTTGAAGTCAGAGTGAATATTTTATGATAATAGAGTATTATGTTGGTGGGGAAGTGGACTTTTACTTAAAAGTTACAACCAGATTCAGACGTAATAACTTTCATAGAAGGAGGTACAAAGTAAATCCTCTCAAAAGATACGTTATTTCTGAGTGTAAATTTTGAGGTCTGTAGACTTAGGACACTGATTATCTCCCTTTCCCCTCTCCCACATAAATATGCATCCATATACACACATATATACACATCTTCAAACATTAAAAAAAGTACCTTCACACTACAGATCTAATCTTCAAGATCACAGCTTTCTTTAATATAAGTAGGTATTTTTCTAATTTTCTCACTTTGGTGTATCAGTGTTCTGCTAACACAACTTATTTCATTTTTTTTCTTTTAAGTTGCATTTGTACGATACACTTGGATTATAACTAGAAAGGAAAAACTGAGTCTCAACTCCAAATTACATTGCCCTTGTGGTGATGTGCTGAGAAAGAAGTCTAGTGACAAACAGAGGCACTCTGAAGTTCAGGAATAAAGGCCATGGATTGCTATTCTCTTCAGATCTGTAACACACCAGGAACAGTGACACTGGAAGTAGAGAATAAGAATGAAATGGTCTCCTAATAATTAATGATCCCTTCCTTTAACCAGAATTCATAAATTTTCTTCATGAAACACCAGTGGATGCTCTAAGACTTACGTAGGCTACTTACAAAGCAAATGTACATGCTATTTAGGTTATAGAATTTCATTAAGTCAATCTTCTACACACAACTAGCGTGTAGCCTGTGTACTATATGCCAGTTCAGAACAGGTTTCCAGCTTCCCTGCAAATTCATTTCCTTGTATGTTCTGTGTCACATTTCAGTGGATATCAATGGCCTGTTCTATCTCAAGTTACTTCTTGTTATCTAAACCCTTCAAATCTTTTCTTGTACTGAGAGAGTTTCAAAATGCTGTACTTCTCTGGCAAACTCAACTTCTAATCGGTATTAATGGGCTTTCAAAAATTAAATACAAAAGCAAAACCAATCAGCATATTTGTAAGTATCATGGAGTTTCAATAACAGTAATAATATTTCTGAGGCACTGTTATTTGGCTGTGGCAATCCGTGCTGCACAAACGCAATCTACACTCTTGCCCTCAAGTAGGACAACTCAGAAGACAACCAGCTGTCATGTTCTGGCATGTGATGGGGTTTTGGTATGCTGAACAGAATGCTGTGTGATGGAAGTTATTTACAGAAGTAGTTTTTAATACCAAAAGTAGTACGCTCAGTATACAGTAAGAGTCCAAACACTTCTAAGCATTTCCCCCTTAAAGGCGAACACTGAAGTTAAATGGTACACATTAGCAGTTAAATGATTTCTTCACAGGCCAAATCGGTAGTAGAGTTGTGGCTAAAATACAGACTTTGATTGTCTAGTCCAAGATCTTAGACTTAAATCTTCCAAAAAAACCCTTCAAAGTAATAATAATAGAAAAAATATTTTAAAAGCAGCAGTCAGGGGGCCCATCCTGTTCAGAGTGCACCACAGCAAAGAGGCTTTCTGGTCTGCAGTAGTGTTTCAGCTGAGAGAAGATGGCTGGAGATCCCCCACTCTTCCTCCAGGGCGATGGCTGCAATGCCGCTACCAGCACTGTATTGCTCTGCTGCATAAACCATGTATAGCCCTTTGCAGGACCAGCTCAGTTCAGTGAGTATGGCCCATCCTCACCAGGGCATACCTGTCCGTGACCTCTTCCTCTGCTTTTTACAAAGGCAATAGATAGGAAACACAAATAAACCTGTTAAAATAAGAAAATAAAAAGAAAGCCATCATAAAATGCGCTGAGTTCTTTATATGTAGAGTATTAAGACACAGCATGCTATGTCTCAAGAAAGTTTAGAGAAGGTATTTAGACAAGCAGATAGAAAGAGACCTAGCCTGCAACAGTCTCTTCGGCAGCCAATTAAGTTACACTTTCTCTGTTCAGCTTACAACAGAATTCCTGCTAACCTCTCTCCCATCTCTGACAAATTAATTCCCAAACCATGCTTTGTTTTGTATAAGATACAAACTTAAAACTTTTAACAGCACTTTAGAAATTCTTAGATCTAAATACAAGACTGATTTAACTAAACTTGTCCTCATAAACATGTAACATGCCAATCTAAAGGCTATGAAATATCTACTTGACATTTTTAATTCGGGGTTCTTTTCTTCTGCAGACTACCAGCTCTAAAAATTATCTTATCCTTTAATTCAGCCAGTTTAACATGCAATAAAAATATTTTTATATTTTTATAAATTTACATATATTATATAAAAATATAAAAATATCTCTGCATATATAAATTAATTTTTTACAAATGTCCTTATCAATTGTGAAGTAATACCAATGTTTAACCTTGTCCAGGTAATGATCTATTTATTTTTAAAGGCTTTTGAGAAAAATAAGCTGTAAATGACAAACAAACACATTTAGAAAAAAAACAACACAGATTTATTCAAGTAAGAAAATTGTTTGTTAGAAGAGGTACTTTTTCAAGCCCAAAGGAAAACCACCTCCTCCTTTCTCTTACCACCAGCTGACTGAAATCGCGCAGATTTACTTTCCAGACACCACTACAATAATAACAAATCACAAAAGGATACTTTTGCAAACCTTGTTTTGCTGACCTGCCTTGCAACTGGCGTAAAATGGTTAACTATGATACTGAGATTTCTGTAACAGTTGTGTTGACCAATATTGCTATAACCAGCTCCAAACCAAAACTTAAATATAAATAATATTTTTGGAACTACTCACACCGCTTTTCCTGATTGTCTCTTATCTGCCTATGCATAGGATGGGACTTTAACAGTAGCCTTAACCAAAGAATTGAAAAAAATGAAGTAAACCTAATAGGCATAAAATGCTAGGAGGAAAAAAGTTCTGAAGACAAGTTATTTAAAAAAAGCACGTGCTTCATACTAGACGTATATCTAAGAAAATAACACTTTTTGTGTGTCTCTCTCTTAGAGATGAACCTACTGAGATGTTGAAGTCGTACAGAAAACCACTGCAAAATCAGACGCACTCATTTATGTTATTCTTACCTACTACAACAGCTACGGCTCCCAGTGCCAGTCCCAGAATCAGTATTAGGGGTGTAATGAGTAGTTTTCCAGCTGAAACAGAAAATTCATTAACAATTCAAAGTAAGCATTCTATTTTTTCCTTTTGAGTCGTCCACAAATATTTGTATATCTGACTTCTCAAGAGCCGGTCTTATTTTTTTTTTTTTAATACTTACTAGGATCTCTATTTGTAAAGTCACTGTACAAATTCAGATAGGAGCTATCTACACATTTCTATTTGCTCTCTTCACCCACTGCCACTGAGAGCAGCTCATTTTGTACATTAACACTTAACTTGCATTTACTTCTATTCCTATTCTGGAATCCCTTAGGCATTGTGACAGGAACACGATGGATGGGAAGCTATTATCTTCTGGCTTCTCCAAAATCCTACAGAAAGATGCCAAGCTAACCAGCATCTTCAAGAGCGAAGGTTAGCTCAAGGTGATGAGATCAGTTGGCTTCTACAGATCATTTTTCAGGCTTTAGAAAGCTATGGTGAAGCCCTTGCATATAGTTGTGATTTATTTCTAAATCAAAACATAGCCGACTCTATTTCGGAACTTACATGAATAAGGTACCTAAGTCTAAGAGCAAAAGAAGTGTGTTCACGTTCTTTACTTTGAGTTTATAAACTGTATAACTGCAGGGAAGCAAGGCAGGGTACCCTCTGAAACACCTAAGTCAAAGCTGAGCTTAGAATCCAAATTATTTTTCTCATGTTTAAAACTTTCAACTGAACAGCAGAATCTCTAACTGAGTTGGCTGGATGGCTATTTCAAATAAGTCACTTGCCTCAGAAGTCTGAAAACACAGCAGGGTAGGCATGCTTACTATGTACCAGCTGCTTCAACACGGATTTGAAATTAAGCAATTCACTACATTAAGCACATGTTTCAAAGATTACCTCTGGAAAGAGAGGAAAAGTGAGTTCGTTATCTCTCTTTTCGCTACCCTTCCCCCTCTCAAGCCACTTGTATCAGATTTCAATAAATGGATTACTTCATTCAACAATGATGTAAATCCCTCCATAACCTTAGCCACTAATCTGAGCAGCAGAAAGGAAAAATGAGATATTTTGGAAATATTTACAGTGGTTAAATGAATCAGTCCATTTCACGCTTTTCTTTTGATAGCTTTTAAATTTCATAGGAGCGTTGTGAGTAGGAAACATTAATTCCTAGCAGAAAAAAATTGGCAACTATTGTTGGTATTACTCTAGTTGCTAGGCATCCTAATGGCAAACCTTCCTGAGATTCCACTGCACTGCATTCTATAAACACAGAAGTTGTCGTTGCCTTAAATAAGTTACTCAAGTATAGAGAGGAAAAGGAATGTAGAATGATGAGAAAGCCTCAAGAAAAAAAGAGTGACAAACCATCTTAAAAATTACTGGAGCTTTATTAATTTTGAAGTAAAGCCTACAAAATTCTGTTTTGAGTATAAGCTTTCTATATGCTAACAGTCATATAATTTGAATGTCAGAAGATTGTGGCATGCTTGGTACCAAAATTACTAAAAACTTAATCCACTGAACTGATAATTAAGTACACAACAACAGAGTCTGCAGAATGGTTAAGCTTTTTTTTTTTTTTTTTTAAACCAGAGTCACTTCTTTGCCCACACAAAGAACATTTCCTAAGCTAATTCAGTTTAAGAACTTGTTTATTTACATTTGACAAACTAACTTAGAGCTGCAATAAAGCATGAATGTTTGTCTTTTCCCTTCTGCCTGTGAATATGAAGTTGAATACCGTGTAGTTTATTAGTTCCAAATCTGACAGGGTAAAGAGACCTTTCATCATCATGGGACAACCAGTTCAAGAGCCTTATCTCCCTTTAGTTATCAGTGTATTCCTTCTAAAGGTTAAACTTCAAAAATGAAACAAAATTCCTTTTCTACTTACAGATCTACTACATTTAAGTCCTTAATTTTACCTTTTACAAAGATAAAGTAACAACGCAAGGTGAGCAAGACTCACACAAATCACCACTGGCTAGGAGTATAAGCATCACAAATCACTGCACAGCAGCAGAAACAGATTAACTTAAATAATCTTTTGTTAAGGTAATATGAAACAAATATGTAAAATACTGTTTTGTATGTCTAAATTGAAAATTGATTTTTATTCAAATGCAGTTTGACGTATGTCATTCATCACAGTGTGAAGGACTATGAGGTTCAGAGAGAGTCATGACACACTAAGAAATGCTGTTGAGTCGACAGACATTTATTACAGTCACTACATTTCCAAGAATTAATTTGTCCTATTTCTGGTAGCTCCAAGATTGCTAGCAAAGAGCAAATGTCCCAGCAGTCTTGTCCCACAGTTGAATAAAATTCTTGACTGCTTATCTAGGTTATGATAGTCATTCTGGTAATGCCCAAAGTTAGTTTTTAAGGATAATCACATAAATTGTTGCAAGTAAAAGAAGCCTAAAAAAAGAATCATTTAAAAAATTCTAATCAAAATAATTGTAGACAATTTCTCTACAGACTTATTCAACATGAAGATTTAGTTATTTGTAAATAAAATTAGTAAAGTAGTAACTGTATTTGCAAGTGTTTTGGAGAAGTTTCATCAGTTTTGATATATGGAAGGTGATTCTTCTGCAAAATAGGGGAAAAAACTCTCTCTAAACATTACTTTTGCATAACTTTGGTTTGGCTGGTTTTTTTTTTTTTTTTGGAGGTGGTTAATATTTTCAAATCTCAAATCATTAGAGAATTCTTTGTCATTCTAAAAGTTTCATATACTAGCTTTAGAAAACAAAGTCAATCACTTAGGATATGGAAAAATAAAAATAGTCTAAATATCTGTATATAATTAAGCAGACATTACAAGTGTCTACTTGCAAAGCTGAATGGTCACATCTACATAATTTAAATGCTAATACAAGATTGCATCTCTTTTTAAGAAGTCCCGTCAAATGTACGTAGGAGATTTTGTACAAGTCAAACCAACTTAAACTATAAAGTTGACAATGAAGACTGGATCCCAGAAATGCATACTTCCTTCCACAGTGTTCAAAACCATGCATAAAGTGCATCTTGCGCTCTGTATTGGGACAGCAGCACATGTCAGCTGAAAATGAGCTGCTTTCAGAATCCTGTTTGAGATGCTATTCACCACACAGTTTCTCTTGTTTAATAGCATTTCATCTTGTGTCTTGTTGTACATCCATGTAGTAAGCATGTAGCAACTGATTTTGAACATGATTCACCCAATTCCAGTGGCACTTCAGAGGCATCTTAAACATAAGACAGCCAAACATTATTTTTCCTTCCTGTGTTCAATAACCAAATCAATCAATCACTAACTCAAATTGCAAACAAACATTCTGCTTCTAACAACTTAACCAAAAGGAATCTAATCAGCATGAGGATGAAATCTCCTCATCAGCTTTCTATTCTTCAGTCCTAGCAACTTCATCTTACAGTATTGGCCGCAGGACAAAGTTCCTCTAAAGAATAAGCTCCCCAGTGTCTCATTCCCCAGTCTGCATGTATAGCCAGGGTTGCCCCTTCTCAGGTACAGAATACAACATTTGATTTTGTTAAAATTCATGCAATTCGGTCACTGCCCAGCTCTATAATTTGTCATAGCTGGCTAAGGTGGGGAGAGAAGTGACATCAAGAAAAAGAGACCACTTCTGCTCACAGCATATTTTCTTCTAGTTTCTATCACCTTCACAAAGCCATTTGTTTTTGAAGACAAATATGTTGAAATTTATGCTGCCATAAAGGCTTTTTACTTATTTTTTAATTACAGAACAGTCTGTGACGTAGACACGAATATTTACTGCTTAACAGAAAATGACAGCATGCCAATCTGCTAAGAAATGTTCTTCCCTTTCTACGGACTGCATCTGCCCAGACTTCGTAGAAACAAGCCAAAGAACCTTCACTGTTCAGACAGCAAAATCAGCATGTTTACTTAAGTATTTCCCTCTCCATAGCAAGAGAATAAAAAGTGTCAGAAAAGGCGTCTAGCAACACATTACCAGTCTCCTACTGGCAGTGAAGACAGTGTTCTCTTAATTCCCACTACTTAGCCAAGTAGCAGTGCCATTTTACTACAGAAAATCCATTTTTTTTTTAAATATATTCTACATGGTACTGAAATTTAGAGACCTGTTTTTAGTGGCCAGCTTCTCTGCTACAGCCTCTTCTTTCTGCTGATTCTCAGAAGAGTCAGAGTTCAGTCTTGCACTGTGACACCTAACAACAAAGCCTCAACATATTTACATTTAGAGCTGCAAGTCCAACCAGAGATGACAGAGGGATTTGAGGTCATGAGTATCAATGTAGAATTCTTTGAATCATTGTGGATTTAGGTGTTAACAAGCAAAGCTAAAAATCACGGCCAACGAATACATTTGCTGGCAGGTTCAGCTACCTCTGTTTCTATTGAAGTGATGAACATTGCTGCAGGAAATAACTCAATGACAGGTAGCATGGAAAAGAAACCCCTGGAGAAGTCTGGACTGAGGATCAGAGCCTTGCTAATCTTTTTTGGCTTATTAATTAAGGCAAACCACATGCACACTTAAAAGCAGGAAATGAAAGCAAAACATCTTATAACTTCTCTATGCATGTTTTTATAATCATGAACATACACATTTTTACCACTGAATTTTAACTGCTACACGTGCTTCCGCATTTCGTTACTACCTCCAAGTTACTGTTTGCATATGAACAAATTCTCTTTTAAACTAGTAATAGCTGTTTCTTTTTGAAAGGGAAATGACATGTATTACTATTTCCTAAAACAAAAAACATACAACAAGAAAGAGGAGAAAAAATAATTTAAAAATTAACATTATGCATATTCATTAAAAAATGTCAACTGTTTATGTGTAAGGCATTGGAAAAATTAAGACACCAATCATGTAATTTTTTGTAATATAATTTTCATGTAATTTTAATATGAGCAAAATACTTGTTTTGTTTGATGCAGATAAAAACATAAACAAGTTTAATCTTGGGGTAACATTACCCATGATTCTACATATGAGTTGCAAAGAACACGTAACGTCCCTGGGCTCAGTGCCTTGCTATCACAGCAAAGCAGCTTATATTGTAGTTGCTTTTCTGGAAGCTTTCCTGAAACCTGACCAAGTACTAGAAAATAGCCCTTGAATTTTAAGCCTACATTTATTCATGAACAGTTTATACCTACTTGTTCTAGTGCCAGCATTGTCTTTAATCTTTAATAGATGTTCTCATGCGCTGGAATTTCACACTAGAAAATGCAACACAGTGAAAATATCCAATTGTTTTGAATTTTTATCCATTTTCCTATTTATTTTGGAATCTTTAATTCTCTCTTACAAAGTTTGTTCAAAAGCCTTACAAGTTTCTGAAGTCAAACGAATGGGGCCTGGATTACTTACTGACATTTATTAAATATACACTGCAGGTTTCTTAGTTTTTTGCAACTTTGCAGATTAGCCAACAATTCTTATTACCAGGCCTATGAGTCCATGTGTCTACTCCTGCACTACTCTAAAATGGAAGTCACCTAGTTTTCTCACTGGAACATATTTAGCTCGGGAGTATTGTTTTCACCACAGGTCTGTGACTTCAGAGTCTTGCCTTTATCTCTATATTTGACATCAGCCAACTGGTAAACTGAAAGCATTTCCTCATCTGAGAAGAATTCCAAGTTATTTCCAATTCCTATGCCTTAATTGAAAGTTCAAAATGTCCTATTTTTCTTAATAGGTCTCTAGTTTTTAACACCTAATACAACTATTTCCTATCATGTTACAGATAGCTTTACATGATACAAACTAACTGCACTTACTCAAGTTAATGCATATGTAAGATAACTAATAAGCCAAGAACTTATTTTTCTTGTGCTTCTTTAAGTTGAGACAGGCATACTCCTAGTTCAAACCAAATCAAGTCTGCCTTTAAAAAAAAATAAATATTCCTTGAGATAAATTAATTTACATAGCATTAAGCTGGATTTATTTTCTTTCAGAACCAAAGCTAACAGCTAAAAGATAAATGTCCTCCTATAAATACATAAGGAGAATAAACTTGAGTGCTTTGGTTTTCAAAACAAGGTCAGGTTCAAATCTAAATGATGTTTTATTCAGACAGATCTTTCACTCAGAGGTTCATCTAGAAAGATTCCTGCTCTGACTCATTTCTCCTATATGTTTTTTAGAAGAATGACATAAGATCATATAAATGCATACTGACAGTTACATATCTTCCTGTTAGTGAAATCACAGAGATCTACTTTCTATTAGAAGAGCTATTGAGGAACAAACTAATAAGCAGTCATCAACTGGTAGCAAGGAACAAAACCTCAGACAAGACCCGGAAAGTTTAGTCCATGGAAAATGTAGGATTTCAGATGCTTCCTTCTCTCCTTTGTTCCTACTGGACAGCTCAGGTATCCCTCAGTTCAGTATATAAACCCATTTGGGGGAACAATCATACTAAGTGTTGCACAGGCACACTCCAGTCTAGACACATAACTGAGATGCCAGACTCCACTGCATCAGTCACCAAACCTTGTGCTATTGCCTTTGTATGGCTACAGTCAACTCATCCTATGGATCTATGTTTCTATTGCTATGTGACCTGATGTTGCTTTCACAGCATGCTTGAGCAAGTGCTTCTTGATTTGTACTTCAGCACAAAGAAATACAGACTGATATACATAGCTGAACAACACTATGAGAAAAAAGAAATATGAAACATTAAGGTAAAACTGCACAAAGGTGTTTCACTGAAAGATCTTCATGTGAAATTATGGTGTGGCAATTTCACAGTTGCAACATGTGAGAAGGTCTATTTAGGTATCTGAGGTCACTACAAGATAAGCAGAAGCAAACTGAATTTTCATTAGAACTAAAATTATTCTCAAAGGCTAGTTTATGTCAAGACACATTTTCGTCAGTTTGCTTGTGTATTTTTCCAGTTTGCTTATATGTTATGAAAAAAGGTTAGGAAACACAAGCTACCAAAAGAGGACATAGTTAGTCACACATAATCCATGCTCATGAAAGTGTGTCCACAAATGCTGTATTTTAATATATTTAGTAAATCATCTTTTACTTAGCTAAGAAAGAGGCTGCCCATCCTACACTTTAGATCTATATATACACATTCATATTTAAGATACTGATACCCCACCTGCCTCAATCACCTCCCTGTGCAGCTCTCTACAAAGTGCATTTATCCACTCACCACAGACAGAGCCTCGCACTAATCTCCTCAAGTGTGGTCTCTCGGGGAGGTAGCGGTATTTGCATCCAAAGATACTGAGGTTTGACGTGTGATCTCCAAAGAAACGGAGCTGGCGGTATCTCTCCCCACAGCGGTAACAGAAATTAGTGTTACACTGGGAACAGGTCATGTGGTCACACCCTTCTGTTCTCTGGATGTGGATCTTCAGGAGTGGAAGGAAAAAGAAAAGATTATTTTCAGCCCCAGAAGTGAAGGAAAGCAAGTGCTACTCCAGTGCAGCCCACGTGCATCAGACAAGAAGATACTGCTAGCAGCCCACTGTGGAACTCAGCATCTACATTAAATGATACAGCAGCTGTGCTAAGACAACAATGTTTTTTTAAGGCATGCTTCAGATCAAACATGAGCTACAGCTGTTTCCAGGCTTTTACGCAAGAAATGCCTTCCTACGCCATTCTTCCCCTTCATTTAAACAGCCATTGTCTCAGAAGATCCTTGCCTAAAGATGAAAAGTTGTTTTTACTACTCAAGTAGACATGCTAGCATCAAGTTCTATTAGAAATGAAAGCAGCACAGTAAATATAGTTATGAACTCTGTATGACCCATCCATAGATGGGTTTCCCTCTCATGGCACCTGTGGCCTCACTCTGTTTCTCATTACCACCACAAATTGATTTGGCATTTTGTAATAAGCACCACAAAGGCTCTGCTGTAGAAATAGGGACTTGGAAAGCACAGCATGGCGGGTTTTTTCTTTTTCTTTTTTTCTTTTTTTTTTTTTTTTAAGTCATTAAAAGAAATATTCCACATAATCTATGAAAAAATACTATGAACTTTTACAATGCCTGAAGCATAACATTAAGATTAGCTGCGTAGGCTCCTCTTCTACCTTTCCGATCATTTTCCGCATGAAATACCTTATTTACTATTTCTGTACCTCCACATACTCGTCTGCATTTACCTACTTTGCACACATTTTAAGGATTCAATTTCAGTTAATAGTTCCAAGAAATTCAGAGGTAGCTGTGTAATCGTAGTTGCAGTGCATAATGTGATAGAATGAAACATACTCCCTGGACTGCCTTTCTTCTAAATCTTGCCAGCTAAAATCATTGCTAATGGGGAGGTGTTAAACAAGCTTTTCCTATCTCACAAAATGGATAAATAGCACTGCCCCACACACATACTCCATAATGCGACAATAGATGAAATTTCACAGTGACTGAGGTTGAAAGAAACCATCAGAGGTTATGTATTTTAATCCCTAGCTCAGAGCTGGGCTAACTTCAAAGGCAGACCGGACTGGTTCTAGCCTTGTCTCACCAGGTTTTATAATCTTCCAAGTATGGGTATGTTGCTCAGATTGTTACTTGTTCCAGACCCTCCCTGGGAACAGTCTTCCCCCCTTACATCTTTCTTGCTGAAATTCGAGATGATTGCCTCCTTAATATCCATATCTACCCACATTTATTTTGCAGAGAGGTACGGGTATAGACAGCACCGTTTAACGGCCCTGCAAGCACCAGAGGTGATGAAAGCTCAGGTGCAACTGAAGCCTCTAACCTCAAGAGAGGCTTGCAGCTCCTGAGGCATCTGACATTCCTTAGAGGGTCAACAGTGGTACTGATCAGGCTTCGCTTAGAAAATTCTTCCACCTGAGAAATTTCTTCCACCTCAACTGCTGCTGAAACTGGCACTCCACATAGGTAACAAGCTGACATTTTCCACTGGCACATCTTTCAGCAAAAGACTGCAAGGCAGACGTAGTCAGAAGTCAGTCCGGGTAAGTACACCAACAAAACTGTGCCAATGAAGGCAATCTCCAGATTTCTGCACTTTCAAACACTTCTTTTATGAATAAGACAGGAAAGACATTCACGAAAGCTGATTGTGCTATAAAAAGTCACTCTATGGTAGGAAGTAGATTTCATCCAATAGAAGGGATGCAAACAGGCTGACTATACAGTCATCTCCCTCTATTCTGAAGAAGCCCAACATGATTTCATTTGTTTCTATCATTCCTTCATGTGTATGACAGGTTCCTTGTTTTTCACAAGTACCTGAATAAAAATACCACTGCTGATGAGCTTTATAAGCTGCTCGACTTTAAAGCTTTCGCTTTTAAGCATTTACTGCAAGTAAATTGGAAGGGAAAAATCTATTTTTTCAAAAAAAAAAAAAAGCAGAAAGGATAATGTCAGTTTGACTTTCTCCTACTTTTCAGGCTTTATATGAAACACATTAACCATATTCACTGAGCCATAGCTTATTTAAGTTATTAAGCTCAACTGAAATTGAGAAATAGCCTATGCCATCTCCAAATAGCATAAAACAAGTTTAGAAAAATCTCTAAAAAAAAAAAGCAACGTATCACAATTAAAGATATATAAAAAAGAGCACTTTCCACTATCTGCATACTTAAATTTACTCAACACTTACGTATTTTGTATGTAACATTTTATTCTAGAGAACAAGTAAAATATAAGCTGCTCCTATCAGGTGTGCTAAAGCTGCATCCACCTACAGTAAAAAGTAATCAGTTTTAAGCTCATTGGACAGCGGCTGCTAGTATTCACATTACAGAGGATTGAACTCATCCAAAGCACTTACTGAAAAACACGCAAATACTTGCCTAAGGATTTGCCAATATACAGTGCCCCCGCCCATAGAGTGCTCCTGTTTTCTCAGCTGCATGCCCAGACAAGATAACCATGGTTTTTATTTCTCCATGATACAGCTAGCAAAAAAAGTTTCTGTCTATAAACTTACATACACACATAGAAGCATACCTGCAGAAGATATCTCTGAAGTATAGTCACAGTTTATGACATTAATCAGAATTACACCTTGGAAGTTATCAATAATTTTAGACGTCAGCTCAGTAAAGAATACTCACCTTACTAAAGTTTCTATCTTTAGTTTCCATTAGCTTTAGCGTAAAGATCAAATACTAGTATCTTGACACTCAAAATTTATTTTTTTCCTTCGTCTGACAATTTTGACTGTCACAAATTTGTAACCAAAACATGGAAGAGGTTCTTTAAATACGATGTACATTTATATCAAAATAATCATGCTGCCTGAAACATTGCCCATGTGGATTTAAAAGGACAGATCAAAAAGAATGTTACCAACCCTGTTTTCTCTTTTATTATTTTCTTTAATTGGAAATACGACAAGCCTTCTGATTCAATGTAGTACATTATGTTTTTCATAGAGGTTTTGAGAAGTGGCTGGAGAGAAAAAAGATTAGTTCCCATCTCCCCACATTCAAATTTTTAACTTTTGGTGTGTTATCCCCATATGCCCAGATATCTTTTGGTGCCTTGACAAAGAATTTTGCATAAGAAGTACTTATTAAAATACACAATATCTGACTGAGAAAAAACAACGCCACTTTTCTAACCCCTAAGTGGTTCTTTTGCTTATTTGCTAGTTACAGATTTGATTTAAAAAACAGTATGTTGATATAAACTTTTCAGAGGTTGTGAACAAGAACTTTTTCCATCTCTGAAGAAAAATAACAGGTGTAGGGGTGTACAGTTTATGAAAAGACTGAACTCCTTCTTAGATATTCATTTACAATATCACATTATCAGGAGTAACTTAAGAATAAAATTCTTTTTCTGTGCTCATTTTATAACTTTCCATGCTGTCTTCCACCATACAGGTTTTATTTTCATTTGATTATTATACAGGAAAAAAACAGAAATCTGAAGTCTTTTAGAAATCAATAGCCAAAATCAAGCAATTAGGGACTTAACCTGCCTCTACAACTACCTGAAAGGAAGTTGTAGTGAGGTGAGGATCGGCCTCTTCTCCCGTGTAACCAGCAATAGGACTAGAGGAAATGGCCTCAAGTTGCGGCAGAGGAGATTCAGATTGGATGTTAGGAAATACTACTTCTCCAAGAGAGTGGTCAGGCACTGGAACAGGCTGCCCCAGGAGGCAGTGGAGTCACTGTCCCCAGAGGTGTTCAAGAAACATTTAGATGTTGTACTGAGGGACCTGGTTTAGTGGGAAATATTGGTGATAGGTGGGCAGTTGTTCTGGACAATCTTAGGGCTCTTTTCCAACCTTGGTGATTCTATGATTCTAAGTTTCAAGTATTCGGTCTCCTCTTTTGAATGCACTAAAAACAGTTGTACACCTCATGTTTTGGAGTCAGGTTATTTAAAATTAAAGGCTGGCAGCCTTTGTTTCCCCCCCCCCCCCCCCCCTCAGATTGTAGCCCTCCTCTACCACATTCATACTTTTTGGTTTGGTATATTATTTTCTCCTTTATTTTGTATGACTTATTTCAATAGAAACGTCATATGGATTGTCAAGAAAAATCAATCTGGACACAAGTCAAGGAATTAAAAACAAAATAAGATACTTCTGCCCACTCCAATAGGAAGTTAGTAAAAAAAATGTTATTATAAGACTTCCCAGAAACCGGACACTTTTTAGAACTGGCTCAAACCTATCAAATCTAAGCAAATGGCAAGTTGCTAAAACTCAATCTAGATGCCACGTGCACATAAGAGAAAGGGTAAACAAATGGCCACTGATTTCAAAGCTTCACTAGCTTTTCTTTGTGCTTTGAAGTCTTTCAAACTACAGCACCATGGGTGTTTATTTCCCCAATATCAAATTTAAAAGCTTAGCAAATCGAGAAATATACCCATATATCCATAAGGCAAGGCTCCAAGTGCAACTAAGTTGCATCGCCAGATTTTTACTTATTACTTTGTCAGCAGCTGGAGACAACTGCTGCAGGGAATAAAAAGTGAACAACCATAACAAACACCTTTGTTAAGGGCAACCGGGTCAGGGGCATGGGGGCTGTTCCAACTCATTCAAGTAGTGGGACGTCCATCCTGGAAGGACAACTCAACCAAAAAAAAAAAAGACATCTTTAGGGCATGGGACTGTGCTTCATTCTGTTGAAAGGATTTATGAGGAAGGACTAAATGTCAGTCCTTTCACAGGCCTAAAAATCTTCTGGTTTTGGCAAAACTCAAAGTGCCTCCTAACTAACCCGTCGATAAGTACTTCCTACCTTACTCCAACACCAAATTCACCCAAGCTCTTTGAAAAGCCTGACGAAGAGCATCATATTTCACTTTTGTATTTATTTAAAGCATTGTTACAGGAATAATTCAGACTAACACACTCATTACAAGTATAAGTTAAGACTTAGAATTTCCTTAGCGTTTCTTTTACATGCTAAGAGTCTGTGAAACCAATTCAGGGACTGGTAAGTAAAATACCTCACCCATTTTTCTCTATGGGTCCAAGGTAAGAACCTACACACCAAGTGTGAATTTTGTTTCAAACCCAGAATAGAAGCTACAAATATTTACTTTACATAAATATTTAAGCAGTTTCAAGCTAACACCTGTGCACCCCTAGAATGCAACTCACCTTGCATTTTGGACACTTCTGGGCATTCCTCTGCCCATGCTCAATCTCATTGGCCCAGTGACGCAACAGCTTGTCTCCCTTTTTGTACTCCTTGCAGTTAACACCTTCATGCCAGGGAGAGTGGCACTTGAAACACCAGACAAATTGGCAAGATGGACACTGGATCTGTACAAATTGGAAAACACCACACATTTACAAACTGTACACTGACCTAACTGGAAAGCGTATTTTAAAAATGCTGTTCTTAGTTGAAGAGTAACCGCCCAGCAGTAATGGTCTAACATCTTCTGAAGTGTCAGTTTTAAAAATGAATACAACAAGTTATGCAACCTAACACTGATTTCTTTTTTAAAATTTTTTTTAAAGAGAAAAAATTCAGAATTATTAAATCCAGGAAAGGTTCCAGTCAAGCAAAGCACAAATAAGTAGCTAGTTTTCCAGGAAGATAATTCAGTTGCCTCAAACACACTTGATACCAGGTAAAAATCAGCAGCTAATTTTCAGTGTGATGGATCTCATTCTTCCAGATACAACCTGCACTCCCTCGGCTGCTACCAGAAAGGACATGATCCTCTTCCAGCAGAAACCTGGAGAATCAGAATGGGTTTAGGAAGCTTCTATTGGAAACAGGCTGGGGAAAAGGGGCCAAGTATGAGGGACCTCTTCCTTTCCAGCCAAGTGCCCCCACCACCACTCTGAGGCCAGATACCTCTCACCAGACATGTGCCTAACAACATACTTGTTAACAACTGCAATAATGGCAGAAAAGTTAAGTCAAGCTCTTTAAATTGATAAAGGACCTACTCTTCCCACTCCCTTGGTTTTGAATCATTACAGCAAACACATAATCATCACACCTTCTTCCAGACCTTGGCTACTTCTTGAAAAAAGCTGCTGGAGCTGCGTTTGAAAAAGCATTAAGTAACACAGGCACACTGCAGGTGCTCACACGTGCAGTCTGGCCTCACACCTGGATCGTGACTGAAGATAGCAACAGGTACAAGCCGCATTAGACATGGGCACATCCAGGCTTTAGGAACATCTCCACTAAAGATGCATTTGGTAGCACATGCTCTGAGAAGGACTATAATACACAGGGGAGGCTGGCAAAGGCACAGCCCTCACGCAACCACTCATTTCCACCAGCCTATGCCTAACATGGCCCCTGCTCTATGCCAATGCATGGACTGGCCTGAGGAATTCAACCAAAACAAGCTTCTCAGCCACAGCCGTTTCCCGCATCCAGCTCACTACAGGCACATTTGTGCTGGCAGCACATGGGGAAAGGAAGCTCTCTCAGGGTATGGCCCAGGTGAAGCCCCCAGAACACATTTTGGAAGCCCTGGCATCACACAAGCTGCCCAGCCCTCCACTCAGACACATGGGCTGCCTGCCACCTCAGCTCTGTTCTGAGGACGAAGCTGGCTCTCTGATCTCCCTCAAGTAGTTTGCTGCAGTGCAGCCAGAATCACTGTTCATACATGCAATTACTACATCCATTACTACTAGCATGCCAATACAAAGCTGATCTGACCTCTTAACGCATGACTGAGATGAAGCTGTCTGCAGCCCTTAATGCTTCTTCCTAAGCCATTTCTGCTCACGCTTTTTTTTTTTTTAATGTGAAATATTAAAGGCAAAAACTTAAATGCTAATTGGTACCATGACTCAAGCTACTATTTTTACGTCTCTACCAGACCCACTGTTCAGTGGTTGCCTTTAACTTTATTTGTAGAAAGCAAACATTTTTGCATTGCAGCAGTGTCTGAGAGCGCAGCCTCATTTGTGTGATGTGAGGTACTTCTGGGTAGCACCATTCAAGCAAGTATTTTATCTTTATGTGATAGACTGTATGATGTGCTGCTCAGCTCTGTGCACTACTTCAGCTTACCTCTTTAAGTCAACCCAAATCTTCAGATCAGCAAGCACAAGAATGTGAGTTCGTGCTCAAGAGATTTAACAATTGTCTCACTGTATCTAAGATGGCATTTCCCTCTCCAGAATTCTTTGTCTGTATATATGGCTGAAGCGTAAAGAAGGAAGGGAACCTCAAGACGTAGACAGATTTTCTTCTTTTTATAACATGTTTAAACATTTCAGTTGGTCACCATTTACTAGTCATTATTCCTCTTAAACAAAAGAGTATTTAAGTGCTAGAACACATAACAGTTTTCTCTTAATATCTAGCAGACACACAGACAATGTAATTTAAAGATAGATGAAATAAATTCTGATGTCCTGTAGCCTGAGCAAGTGTGACTTAGTTCTTGCTATAGCAAGACAGGGTGGCATTTTTTTTCCAAGGTAAATACTAAGATACTTGACATAAAAGAAAACTGCACTTATATGCTTTCTATTAATGAAATAAAGTACCAGAGACACAGGTAGGTAGCTCACAAACAGGAAAGAACGAGAACAAACAAAATTTGTTTGCACTGAAACAGCACACTGAAGTTACAACAAGTATATTACAAACACTACTACTTTTTGCATGTGAACACAGTATTGACCTATGGCCAGGACTAAGTATATAACAACCAACATACAAAATACAACCAATGCCTTTTCTCAGATTTGTTGGTGTACTAGCTCGGATGCTACATAAAAGGAAATATACTATCCTGCTACCTTTGCTTAATTCTTAAAAAAAAAAAAACAACAACAACAGCTAAGGGGTAAGAGGAAAATCCCCACTGTGAAGAACCTAAAGATGCAGACGCTGCATTGCATTACTCAGTGTTCATTATGCCTCAGGCAAAGATGGACCTTGTATAGTCACAATTAAGTGTTCTACAGCCTGAAAGCTTTTATCAGGCACAATATTCAGTCATTCGAGATGGAATCTGAATGAATCCATCTCAAACAAAGATCACAGAATCACAGAATGGCCTGGGTTGAAAAGGACCTCAAAGATCATCAAGTCTCAACCCCCCTGCTGAGTGCAGGGTCGCCAGCCACTAGACCAGGCTGCCCAGAGCCACATCCAGCCTGGCCTTGAATACCTCCAGGGACGGGGCATCCACAACCTCCCTGGGCAAGCTGCTCCAGTGTGTCACCACCCTCTATATGAAACACCTCCTCCTAATATCTAACCTAAACCTCCCCTGTCTCAGTTTAAAGCCATTCCCCCTTGTCCTATCACTATCCATCCTCGTGAACAATCGTTCCCCCTCCTGTTTATACACTCCCTTCAAGTATTGGAAGGCCACAGTGAGGTCTCCCCAGAGCCTTCTCTTCTCCAAGCTAAACAAGCCCAGTTCTCAGTTTCAACCTTTCTTCATAGGAGAGGTACTCCAGCACTCTGATCATCTTAGTCACCCTCCTCTGAACTCGTTCCAAGAGCTCCACGTCTTTCTAGTGCTGGGGACCCCAGGCCTGGATGCAGTAGTCCAGGTGGGGCCTCACAAGAGCTGAGGGGGACCACCACCTCCCTCTCCCTGCTGGCCACTCCCAAAAAACAAAGATCCCCCCCCAAAAAAACCCCACCATGCCAATAGATCTGGGAAGCTGCAAATAAGAACTGCTTACTTAAAAATGTCGTAACTTCTAAAACAAGTTTTTGTTCTCGTTGTTTTGTGTTTTGAAATTTTAACACACATTCATTGCGTGCTCTATCTTTCTATTACAGCACACATGTAACCAGACATCAGATCTTTCCAAACACATCATTTAGAAAACAATGAAACAGATGATGAGTCTGCAATCACAGGATTTCAGAATAACATTAATCCGTGACCCTGATTAACTGAACTAAACTAAAGCGACCTACTTCATGACAAGGTTTGGAGTTACTAGTTTCCTTTCCTACCTTCCACAAATCTGAATTAGTAAATAGATTTAAGATTCTGAATGAGCCACTTGACTTCTCTCTGTCGTTACATACCATCTGAACATACATTATGCAGGCAAACAAAAGTATGTGCTTTTAAATATTATTAACCTGATTTTCTTGGAAGTAGTGGACACAAAACAAAACCCTAAGTCTATTCTAACTTGGATTCAGTGTGCCAGCATGGAATTTGCTCAAGAAAAAGAAACACAACAGGGCAATTACGTCAGTCTTTCAGATTCTTACTCTATGCTTCCTCTGATTTCCTGAGAAAACCATCAAACGATTTGCTTTATCCTTTACTATTTGTACATGAAATCATAATAAGGACTCAAATGCTGTTTTCAGATAATTCAAAGCAGTAAAATACAGCATAGTTCAGCAAAACAGAAGCTATTTCTGAAAAAGTGTTTGTTTCAAATGTTTTTCCTTATATAAACATTTTCCATTTATTTTATGACTTCCATGTCAGTTGTTCAGAACTGAGAGGATACACGCACAAACTTATGACATCTGGAGGTCAATCTCCCTTGAAATAGAAAAGATTACACAAGTTCTCAGACTAACCCTTTTGGTTCTCAACTTTCTCACACACTGACCTCTGAGGCTAGCAATTTTCATTTTCTTAGACAGACAGTCAAATTATTTAAACTTTCATTTCCTCACCTCCCAGGAAAAGGCCTTTCAAAATTGGTAGGTAACAGTAACACTGTAGCACTAAAACAGTAGCACTGCCCATTATGACATGATGTTAGCAAAACTAAGTTCACATTAGAAATATTCTGAGAACTTGAAGCTGTAGAAAGATTAATGGGATTCTTTGCAGCTTAGTGGAATGCTAGTTACACACTAGAGAGACTGAAATAATTGTGCAGTTAACTGATTACATGAATTACAGTATCTAGCTACAGCTACACAGTTAATTCATTCCAAAATAAATATTGGCTACTGCCGAAACAGTTGCTTCCTCCTCCTCATCAACCCATCTTCTTTCTTGTACCAGCTGAAAATAAGCAACAACAAAACCAATCTTGTCTCCCATTGGAGCTGATCTTTGATACAGCTCCCAGTGTGGCACTGAAACATCAACATGAGCAAAAGCAAGTTAGTAGGAATGAACACAGTGGGAGTGCTCAGCAAAATTACCACCTTATGAGCATTTCAGGCTTAATGTTGACTGAAGTGTTATGTAGCCATGAAGGTATCTGCAACTCAAGGTTCAAATTTGATCAGAAAAGGTGGGAGAACTCACTGGTCTCAGCTACACAGATCCATTCCATGACAGTACTTACACAATTACAGACTCCTGACAGTTACAGAACAAAAATGAGTTTTAGAAACATTCCAACAGTTCCAAAAAAAGATAGTATATGTAAGAACCACATTGAAAGAAACCTCACATTTCCAAGGTCAAACACATTTTATGCAATGGGTGTCTTTACAGAAGCGACCAAGAGAACTTCATTATGAACATCACAGACTAAGGCAGAAAGCCCAATAATCAAGAACTGCTTCTTCACAACAGGTCAAAGAGCCAACATTAAAAAAGGTGAAACCTATGGCTTATGGAAGAAAAAAAAAAAAAATCACAGAAAAAGCCAACATTCTCTAGGGAGACCCATCTGTTCCATGCACAAGAGTTGAACTACCATTCTGTCAGATTTTTTGCATATTTTCTTCAGACCTTGGCACACCAGCTTTCACCAAAGGTTTATTAGAATCCTTACTGCGATCAAGTCTTACATTCCCAATTTGAGTCACAAGACAGAGGGCAGGGATCTCTCCTTTCTTAAAGCTAGGATCCCCCTTGTGATATGAATACATGATGTGGGATACTAGATAGTTACTCTGCTGTATGGTGCTCTTCTAAGTGACAGTAACGGGATGAAGAATGTTTGGATAGCCAGTTTCCCTTTACTACCTCTCCTCCTCTGCCAACACGTGTGCACAGGTTAACTTTCTAGGCTTCAAAACCAAAGGCTTGATGTTATAAAATGAAAAATAAGAGTAGCCAACTCTGAACTGCTAGGCTTAGATTAGTTTAGCTGACAATAAAAGATATAGCAAGGAAAAATATTCAAGCTGGTAACTTTTATCCTTCTTTAAATTTAGATACCCTATTTTAAATTATAAATAAAGCTAACATCTATTGTTAGGAAAGCCATTAATAACATTTTAAAAATATATTTTCAAATGCACACTTGGATTTTACAGTGTCTTCCTGTTCCTGTGTACAGGAGATCAAGGGTGCTGGTAAAGAGCCTTTCTGTGCAGTGATCCTGACAGTACATTTCTGCACAGACTTCCCCCATGCACAACTGTGTTCTTCTGAAAAGGCAGCACTTCCAGTGCTAGTGCTTCAGTTCAGAATTCCTCTGAGGCAATTACTGCTTATATTGCTCATATGAAAATATGCAAGATCACCTAGTCTCTGGTCAGACCTCTTCTATGCTAGATGCGGAAAAAGTGAGTCTTCACCTCTAAAGAGCCCATAATTCAAGACAGAAAAAACAACATATGAAAAAATCACATGAGAATATAAGAAAACTGAGATAATGGTCCACAGCTACACGTGCATATGAGGACAGTAATTTAAAAAAAAAAAAAAAACATTTAATCCTTGCAGCAACTCTTCCATGTGCTGAGCTTCTATCAATTTGCTAAAACTTTACCTACAATAGTCCACAACAAAGGTTCAAGGATCAGTCTGAAGCTCTAGACCATGAGTGTCCATACTGTTTGCTAGAACTTTCCCAAGTGTATTTCTGGCCTGTACCAACCAGACATTCCTCACACATGGGTACAGCTCAAAGCACACATTTTGACAGAATCCATTCAAGGCCAGGCTGGACGTGGCTCTGGGCAGCCTGGTCTAGTGGTTGGCGACCCTGCCCACAGGAGGGGGGTTGAAACTTGATGATCTTTGAGGTCCTTTTCAACCCAGGCCATTCTATGATTCTGTGATTCCAAGACGACTCTAGCTCTGCAGATCAGGACTACACATAACATTTCACCACAGGACTAGGGAACTGCTTCTGGTTCCTAAAGCATCAGGCAACTTCAGATTATTTATCTGATTCGGATTTCTGGGGAAGTGGTGGGAACCACAGCATTTGAACTCAGTGTTGGTAGGCAAAGGACTCTTGTGCTCTGAAGATAACGAACAAATTGAGTTGGCATGCACACACTACCTACAACATCTGCACAACCTTAAGAGAGGCTGATGCAGAAGCATTACAACAGCTGGTCTACCTTGGACTATGCACCCTGTCCATTTCCAAGGGGATGTTAAGTGGATGGCTGAAGAAGAATGGCTGCAGGCAGAAAGAATTTAACCTGCAGTTTGGAATTCCTCCACCTTTGCTTAAAATGGCAAAAATCTGAAAATCTTAAAGTCCAGCACTAGACTTTGTGGCTACTCGCATGTAATTCAAGCACTGCACAGACACACATAATAGGAAGGAAGATCAGAATTAAAGAGTTAGCTTTGCTGAAGGTTCAACTCCACTGGATTCACAACCTTCTACTTTTTAATCTCCACATTGGGCTGGATCTTATGCTGTAATTAGGCCTATCTAAACAATCATCTAAATTCCTACTGAGGAAAACTGGTTTGGTCAGGGACGGCCAGCTCAATCATGACATTAACCACAACAAATCTAATAACCGTATGTAAAGCTAACACAGAGCATGATGCTGCAGACAGAACCTTCATCTTTTGAAACCAAGATGGACCCTCAAGGCTCAAAGCTTCTTCTAATCGCCTGCAAATCTTGCTTTTTAGTCCCTGATTTAAATCAGTACAAGCAAACCTTTTTATACTAGAAGAAACTCTGAGAAAAATGGTTTTTGATCTTTCTCCAATTTTATGTACTAAGAGTCATGAAACCACAGTAATCTTTAACCTCTAGTAAGGGATTAAAGAAATCGCAACCAAGAGGCAGGACAGACAACATCTCTAGTTCTTAGGAAGGAGCAAGCAACAGGAAGCTAGCACCTAACACAGTAAGTGCCTCGAATTCATTTGCTCATTTTCAGGAAATGCCTACTTCTGCTGGAGTTGCGCAGCTAAAATTATCAGTTACAGTGTAATTCCCCTTTCCCAGTCTCTTCTGATCATGATTACTGTTTGCATGGGAGAGAGGAAAGAAAATACTCTTAAAATTAAAAGATCTCAGGCCAAAATTATGCCACCTATCAAATAAGGACTAACATTCACCTGCACAAATTGCTAGAAATGAATTAACGAGTTAAAGCAATGATGTACTAATGCTGTCCTACTTTTGCTGTGCCATCTAATCCACAGCTCTGGCAAGCATGCTCACTTTGTATTTGTTCTCCAATTTGGCAGGGGTAGGAATGTGGCCTCTCCTCCGGAAGGTTGTAAAGTGCTTGCACTGAGGGCATGGCTTCGTGCTGGAGTCGATGCGGCTGAGTTCCAGGAAATATTTATACTTGATAATGTCCTCGTGGGGCAGGTTATAGAGGACAGTTGTTTCATCCAGGTGTTCGCTGCACTCTGTGATCGGGCATTTTATATCTGCTTGTCCCAGCTGCACCTGCATATGAAAAAACAGAAGAGCTGCATGACCTTTTGCTTGGAAAAGGTACTACTCTGCAACTGTTACAGAAGCAGACTCTTACAAATTCTAAATTAAGTTGAATTTTCTTGCAGAATACTCTAACAGTCCACAGACTATCAAGCATATCATCTTAAAATTATTTTTACTTATTCCAAGGACACTGCCATTTTTCCAGAGGATACTTTCCAAAACCAAACAGAAAAGCCAATTACCTTTATAACAACTGTAGTTATTAAGCATAGTCTCAGTGCATGTACCGCGGCGATGTACTCCATGAAACCAAAACATGAACTTAAATTAGCAGTACCCAACCCACACTCCAAGCTTCGGCTGCAATGGCCAGCTCTTCACTGTCACGGCTCACAAGGACAGTGAGAAAGCAGGCAGTAGAAACAAGTGTACGTTGCTTAACCCCCAAATGTGCTGAGAATCACAACACAGAGAAAGTCCATTTAAGATCATCAACTGACTCAACGCTGGCCCTGTTGCTCTGTCTTGCTGCAAGCAGCTCAGTACATGCCATACTGCACGCACAGAACACGTCAGCTGAGCCCAGGGCTGGCCAAGCTAATAAATTTTCCCAGTACTTGAAGTGCCATAAAGTTTAAAAAAATCCAACACTAAAAATCCCTAAGAAGATGACCAAAACAGAAACACACAGAAGCAAAATCAAACTGTCGTGGATGAAACTTGCTGACGCAACAAGCCCTGATGGTCTCAAGCTGATCCATATGGCCAGTTACCTGCAACACAGGTCCAGAGCACCTGGATCTTGGACCAGGGCTGGACCCAGGCCTGCACCCTTTGCGCCTGGCAGGCTTCTTTGACTTGGACTCCATGCCAAAACAGCACATCCTCAGCAGTGTAGCTGCATTTGCTTGGCATTGAGCCTGAGTTAATAAACACTGCTAGGTCTGAGGAGTCTGCAAGGCCCCAGCACGAGCATGTTCACATCTGCCATGAGTAATGCTGAGAAAATGAGTGCTGACTGCAGACATGGAGCTGACCACCAGCCCAACTCCTTCCCCACCTAACTTCTCTGTGCAGGGAGGAAGGAGTGGGACTCTTTGGAATCAGTGTCTCTTTCTAGAAATTATTGTTTCGCCAGGTCATTTTAATCTATTTAGACTGCTTATTCTTTAATAGGCTCTGGTATTGGAATCTGCTACGTATGACAGTAACCTCTCAAATTCTGATGGAAATTTCACTACTGTATGGTGACAGTGGAGGACATCTTACACCAGAGACCACTAATGCAGTATTTAATCTAAGAAAAAAATAAAGCAACAATGCTGTCGCTGCTGCCCCAGTAACAGAGCCATGGGCTCTAACTGAACAATAATTAATTCAGCCAGGAATTAGAGGATTGAAAAAGGCATAGCAAAATGGTATAAAACCCAAGGTTCATATTGGACTTCCCAAAAGAATCCCCGCTGCACTGCCTTTGGTCACCCAGCAACACAGTGGATCCAAAACAGAGTGAAGGAAGTAGACAGGACAAAAGCAGTCCATCTAGAAACCGGAGCACAGCAAAGGACGTCTCAGCCCATGCTCTGCACAGGTCAGGATGGAAGGAGATCTTCCCACAGGAGAGAAGGGATGCCTGTTCTCAGGAGGCAAATGCTTCAAATTTCACATCCAGACACAAAAGACAAGACTACCACCACATGCAAACAAGGATAGGCACTAACATCTTGGCTTTTACATGGATCAGAGTGGAATAAGAGGAGTATGTGGTTGAAGACACTTGTAAACAAACAACAACAAAAAACAAGAACCCACGTACTGGGGCAATGACCAGTTTTGTATCTGGAAGACACTAACACACCTGAAGCAGCACATGAGAACTGAACTCAGATGTATGACATCACTTAAAAATTTCTTCTTTAAGTTTTGAATTTCTTCTCAGAAAGTCAGAACACCTCAGTCTGACACACAAAGTAAGTTACAACCACACCACAAGATCACAGCATTATGACAGCACATCTCTTATTTTAGAAGGGATGCTACCATTTGAAATATTTAATGTATGGCTCTATCACGCAATCCTAAATGCATTTACTTATGCTCTCTATTTCTTATCAAAGTATTTTGACAAGAAATAGGGATCTCTGAACAATCTAGTCACATTACCAGAGATCTTAATGCTAGAAAAGTTTTGCATATGCTCAAGTCCTTGAACACTAACTATGTTCCAGCAACCCTGGCCCTTCACAGGTGCTCCTAGGATGCATATATACAAACTTACATTAAAAGATTATATATATATATATTCTTCCTCCACTGCTGCCTACCTCTCCCATGAGTCTATATAGTTCCAACAGCTCTCTGCATCACAGAACACCCACAACTTCTGAGACCAAACACAGATCAGTATTTTATTTCAGAACACTTGTAATTTCAGTTGAAATTTATCACCCAGTACATCTGTGCTCAACAAGCAGAAAAAAAAGTGTAATCCTGGAGAACTCAAATATGCTAACCTAGGAAAAAAACTCCACAGAAATGCAAAAACACCATGGCATTACTACAAGGATTAATAAAAGATTCTTTTTAAAGAAGTGCAGGCACAACAATTTAAATTCAAATAGGCAAGTTAACCCCATCAATGGCTACTTGGATTTTTTGTTTGTTTAAAAAATTAGGGAAATACTAAAGGGGGCAAGCCCTTTCCCTAGGAGTAAACTAAGCTGCAGAGAAGCAACACTTCACAGTGAGAAGGCACACTGTATTTGGCATTTAAGCTGGTGCTTAAGAAACACTGCTTATATGACATGCTAGTTAGAACAAACCTGCATTTATAAAACCAAGGAATACAACGCTGAACACTTTCTATTTTTCATGCCCACACAGAATATGATTAAATATGTGGTAAAAGTCAAGTGTGGTTTCAGTGTTTATTTTGAAAATATGTTTTACATCCACTTCAAGTAAATCATTTTTATCCTCTGTAATAGTTTCAGCCTTTCAAATTTGGCAAAGATTGATTCTCTTCCTACATTTTGAATGGGACTGAAGTGAATAGAGCTGTTTTGCCTATTAGCACTAACTTCAATGGAGCCTTGTCTTACCAAAACAGTCCATCTTTGTTTGTGCAGTTAGATCAGCAACTGATGCAAGTACGGCTTTAGAAGTAGCTTGTTGGCTACCTGCTGCCGCAGACGCCTGAGGTACTATAAAACACGAAAGGAAGAAAAAAATTAACATGAGTAATAACTAGTTTTATTTTTCCCTTGATTTTTTCTAAGGAAGTTTTGAAGAGCCTTATCCTTCAATACCAGCTGAACACGATATCAAAAGCCTGAGTTTCAAGAAGCATTTGCATTTCAAAATACCACTGTGTATCAAAACCTTAAGAACACTCAAAATCCACAACAGCATGGTATATTTTCACTGCATGAGGAATGATTGATATGTCTAAAGGTAGCTGAGCAGCAGTGCAATGGTAAATGTCAAATTGCATTCAGCTCTCACACCCTGCTGTGCTTCACTACCATAAAGCATCTATGGAAGGGCTGGCACTACTTAGAATTCTTCATGTGGAAGCAGGCTCTCATGACTTTAATCCCCTATAGAGAGGTAACATTTAAGCTATCAAAACAGCAATACACCTCCACATTTCCCCTAATTCTTGACATTTTATTAGAAAAGACTGGGGGCAGAGGGGTGGAGACTCTCGAACAGTCCACATACTGCTCAAAAAACACAGTGCTATCAGTAACAGGAAAGGATGCTATGGTCATTTGAGTCAGAAAGCTGAGTGGGGGGAAATAATTTTTCAAAAAAAAAAAAAGAAATCTTTGCTAGCTGCACAGAAAGTGAAGTTTAAACCGCACGAGAAGCACCAATTTGTACCTCTCACTTAGCCTGGCCACACCAAGCTGGAAGGCAACCTGTGTAGGTGGGCCGTATTTCTGAAAAAAAAAAAAAAAAGGAGGCCATTCTGCTTTAAAACAGACAGATACAAACCAGCATTGTCTGATGTAAACTTTACTCTTAGTTCAGAGGTACATAAGCTAAACGAACCAGTAAGCTGTCAACTATTAAGCCAAAAGAGAAGTGAACAATAACATGCTTAGTCTGCATCACTGTAGAATGATTAAGTTTCTACCACTACTACCTTCCCCAGTCCTCTACTATGGACTTCATGTATTAAAAAAAAACAAAAACCTTGGAACAGCACAGATGCGAGCAAAGGGACAGTCTGATCCACAGAACTTAGATATTCCACAGATTAAGAAACAGAAGAAAGTTTATTTTATTTACAGGCAAAATTCTATTACTTCTAGTTTACCGAATATGTTGCTCTTTCATTTTTGCTGATAAGCTTCAAATTAGCAAAGAATTACTTTCTTCACTTACTTCTGGGAAGCAGTGTCCTCTCAAATTGTTTTCTTAAAAACCAATCAAACAGGTTTTTGTGGAAAATTCTTCAAGAGCTCACCATGGCTCAGGACTCCATAGTGGTTGGTGTTAACCAAATGAAATTGAAATAGACATGATTCAACAAGTAAACCAGGGAGGAATAAAAAAGGACTGTGTGAACTTTTACTAAGCATTTTGCACCTGTCTTTAAGGCTGTGGTTCCATGATCATTTTTGTGATGTAAGTACTAACTTCAGCAGTCCATATCCCCTGTCTCCACGCTATGCCCATGGTGTCCTGGCACTCTCCAAACTGTTTTTAAGAAAAAAATAATCCTATGAAACAGATTTTCAGTCTGTCTGTGCTTACTGCCAAACTGCACAAATCCTCAGTGATTCAAAACAAGCGAGAAAGAACAGCTAGAAGTAAGATAGGCTCCTTAAGTTGTACCATCAGACTGGGTTTCTCACATGCACTGCACATTCTCAGAGTTCTTGCTCTGTGCTTCATTACTTCACCAACCATATTCCCACCCAGAGTTTCATTTGTACCTTCCTTCTATTCACTTCTCTATGTGGCAGACTTGCATTAAACTTAGATTCTGAACTCCTCTTTCAGTAAGCCACCACACCATCTTCTCTGCCAGTTGCCAGCTGTAACCTTGCTTTAGTCCAGAGCCATCCTTCTACTCCTCAGGAGGAAAAAGCTTCACCAGTGACAGGTACACTGCTGATCTCAAAGAGTTCTAGAAAGAATTAAAAAAGATGAGGGTCTCCTGCATACTGGTGCTCAATCCATAATTGTTTTAATTCTTATGCCAGGAAATACCTGAATGACCACCAAAACAACTAGAATGAACAATCTTTCTTCGTAGTCGGTGGAGAATGAGGAAGGTGATCGGCAAGATTCAAAGGCAGCAGCAAATGCTGGCAACATCTTCAAGTTGCCTGGTGGAAAAAAAATTCCTCTTTCCCACGGAAGAGTGAAAGTAGCTTAAACCTAACTTTTCCCAGCATCAAGATCTGACAAGTATTAATATATAGTGACAGTTGTCCAGGTTAAGTTCATTTTTTCAGTGGCCATTTATTATTTGTACATTCAACCCAAGACCTACTCTTAAAAATAGGTTTGTGTGTCACATGCTCACATGGACTAACTCGGAAACGGTACATCTCAATGTCCTCCTTCATGTCTCTGAAAATAAAGTCTGTTTTCCTTTCACACTGACACCACACACACCTCGCTGAAGTCAGGACACTGATGTGGCTCCTGCACCATGTGACATTGATAATGAGAAAGTCACCTGGACCCAAACATTTCAGGCATCAGGACACACTGGCTCTTCCAGTTGCATCATTACGTGATGCATGAACAACCACACTGTCAATCCTAAAAGAGTAGCAAAATCTCAGGGCTTTTGAGGAACATTTTAACATATCATCCTTCACTAGAAAGACACACAAAAGTAAGAAGCTGGGCAGGAATTACAACAAAATGTAACTGCAATCCAACCAGTACATCAAAGGTTTGACCTTTCTGCTCTGAAAGCAAGCCTGCTAAAATCTCAACTGGTTTTCACAGCTCCAGCCTGGGATTCCAGCCACAACCATTACCCCCCAGGACTGCCATACGGAGCCCAGTCACACAAGCCCACACCTCCAGCAGCCTACAGCAACCCCAGCCAGCAGAGCCATGTCAGCTCAGCAACCCACCAGTGTTAACTGAGGTTAGCCTCCACGAGCTCCCACTCTACCTTTTCATCTCATGCTACGTTTCTCTAACACCAAATCATTTAAACACGACAATATTTTATCTTAGTAATGCTTTAAGACAAGTACATTACATTTGGTCATGTTTCTACCCATTATCACTCAATGAACATAGTGCACATGATCAGAAAGCATGGAGGCTGCAAGCTCTCAGCTCTGTTTTTGGTGTCTGAGTTGAGCTGAAACCCATGTCAGAGGTCACAGCAAGTCTTGTGTCCACACAAAACCAGAACTGTTAAACCTGGGCCACTGCTTGTCACAGGCACAATTCCTGACAAGGGGCAAGGCAGAGCTTCCCCAGCCGATATGGCAGGCAGGAAGCTCCCACCACCTCACAGAGCTGGAAGTCCCAAGATGAAGCACTCCTTCACTCCTGTTTCTGGCAGGCATGTGGAGGCAGAGTGAGGGGGAAGGCCTGGCTGACGTGGGAGGAGGGTGGCCCAGCAGGAAGTGGGTTAGGAACTGCACGCTTTGGAGGAACCTGACCCAAACCCACAGGTCTCTCAACACTCATTAAAGGGAACAAGGAAGTGCACAACAGCTATCTAGTTCTGTTCAAGTTTGCAGATTAACAATTCTAAGTAGCGAGCACGATAATTTTCCTATTCCTTACAAGACACGCTCACTTTTGGTAGAAGAGACAAAGACATTCATAAAAGAAGAGTTTTGAGGATGGCAGACTGAGCCAGGTAACTGCCCTTGTGGGGATGGAAAAGAATAAAACATACCTAAGCCCTTACAGCAGTTCCTCCTGCCTGGCAATGGGACCAAAATCCTACAGGAGCAGGTGTGGGAAAGGATTGCAGGAAGGAAACAAGGGCCAGAACCATCCATATACCACAATACGCTCGAGTGCCTTGGCTGCTGCTGTTCACAGGGGCTTAGAAGATTTAGGAAATGGGAGCAGAGAAGCAGCGAGACCTTCATGCAGCCAACATTTATCAGGCTTCCAACATGAGGATAAAAACACAGCAGCCAAATAACACAGAGCACAGAACCAAAACAAACCAACTCTGACAGCTGATATTTGTAAAGTAAACATGATAAAGTTGATCAGTTAACTCTTTAGTCAGGAGGCTCAAATTTAGATGAGAACAGTCTGCTTTCCTACACCCAGTGTAAAGCCTGCAAGAATTCATCTGCATTCGATTTTGTTACCAGCCCCGTACGCATGTGAGCAGTGAGGCATGGTCAGGCTGCAAAAAGCCCAGGGTGGTGCTGAGCAAACAGCTTAAGCACGGGGGACCCAAGCACAACCGCAGCAACAAGCACTCTGCCACTGCCATGAGACGACACATCCCACTTCCAGCGTGTGGAACCTGAGTTTGGGACCTCAAGAACAAGGTCCCAAAAGCTACAAGATCATAGCGCAATTGCTTACTACAATTTATCTTAATATTTTTTTTTTGCCCCTCAACTAACATTCTATTCTTCCTTTCCAATTAAGATTAAAGCCGTAAGCTGAGTTACTTGAGCAGGTCATTTTGTCTGTGCCAGTCTCTGATAGGAGCAAGAGTTGAAAAGGAACACTGCTGTTTCCTCATCTCACTTGCAGAAAAAAAGCTTTGAGTAGTCAAGCTCTGGCCTCCACCAGGTTCAGACTGGATTAACCAGGTTGAGATCAGTTCCAAAGGATTAATACTGTCAGCTATTAACAATAATCAGCATTAAAAGCAAAGCAAGCAAACAAAATGTTTCCTTATGAACCTGTAGCCAAGAAATCAGCAAAGACATACATGAGCAATTGCTATGTGTAAATCAAAACTTCTCCCTCAGAATCCTTTCCTTGGCTGTCTTGAAGATGGACAAAATTAGCACCTGTAAGAGTGAAAACACACTATCTCAAACATCACTGAGAGGCACCTCTTCAGGTTTTTATGTAGAAGAGAGCAAAAATCCATCAACCACAGTGACAGTGTTTTCTACAACTATTTGTAATGAAAAAAGTGGAGATCAATAGCTCATTCTTCAACAGTTTAGTAGGCAGAGTCCAAACCAGACACAGAAGCTGGAAAAAGCTCCTGAGTTCCCACTTGCCTATTCAATACTCCATTCTAAAGATGGTTATAGAAGAAAACAGTGTCGCAGGGATGCACAGGTGGTAATAGAAAAATAGTAAAAAATTTTAACATAAATCTCTCAGTTATTCTCACTCACCAGATCACAGTCCATGGTCTGTAGCAAAGGATAAGCAAGTTGCCACAACAACCCCAGGCAATGCTACAGGCTTGGGGCAGTGGCTGGAAGGTTGTGTGGAAGAAACAGACCTGAGGGTATTGGTCAATGCTCAGCTGAGCATGAGCCAGCAGTGTGCCCAGGTGGCCAAGAAGGCCAACGGCATCCTGGCTTGTATCAGAAATTGTGTTGCCAGCCAGAGTAGGGAAGTAATTCTCCCTCTGTACCCAGCACTGGTGAGGCCACACCTCGAATACTGTGTCCAGTTTTGGGCCCCTCACTGCAAGAAAGACATTGAGGCCCTGGAGCATGTTCAGAGGAGGGCGATGAAGCTGGTGAGGGGTCTGGAGCACAGGCCTTATGACGAGCGGCTGAGGGAGCTGGGATTGTTCAGCCTGGAGAAGAGGAAGCTCAGGGGGGACCTTATCAGACATGAAAACAAATTCTATCAACCTGTACTTGATAGATCTCATACTCAACCAAGTTGCTTAGGTGAAAGTTAAAGTAGAAGAAATTCTTAGAAGTACTTTCATCTGACAGATCATTGTCAGAAATATGTAGTAACATCTGTTTTCCTAGATTCAAGGTAAAATTTATAGGCCATCACTTGGCTTCCCTAACAAATCATGCAACTTAAAGGAATTTGTTTATGCAATGAAGTTGTTGCAAAATAGCTATGATCTGAATTATAAATGGTTATTTTGCTCTGCCTTCCTACAAAGCAGACCTACCAGTGTCATCATACCAGCACCCGCCCACAACAAACAAAGGTGCTTTTGGTGAAAAGCTGCTATTCTGTAAAGGCTCCTACAAAGGAAGATGAATTGGTACCCTTACCTACTTGCAGTAATAAACCTGAGAAGTGGACTAGTGTGCATGTAGACACATTTTCAAGGGTATATACTTCCTAGGAAAGGCTAGCACAGAACAGTCTTCCAAGCTTATCTTCACATACCAACATTTGGGTAAGACCCAGATACTGTGCCAAAACTCCAATGTGATATGACTTCATGTAGTTATTTCTCATAATACATTCCAAGTACATGCCACATGTTAATACTAATTTTATGCAATGACAACCACAACAGAGAGCAAGCGTACAAGATCTGCAAACAAACCGGCCTTCTCCATGGAACAGATAACGACAAAAGCTTAAACTGTATCTCCAGTCCACACTTTGAGAAGTGAAAGCGAAAGCAAATCCTCAGGCAGAAGCAATGAACTACCTATCTCAAACAGTTGACTTGTAATTAATATAGTTCAGCAGAAAACTAGAGCATGGAAGTAAAACCCTCTTTTGTAAGTTGAAAGAACAATTCTGCACCAGAACCAACAAAATCCAGCACACAGCTGCACTGGTCTAGCACACAGTGATTTGTAGATGCTGCTTTTAACAGCCAAAACATTCGTGTAATCATGGCTGTAATGTTGGGATTGTTACTACCGGAGGCCAGTTTCACACAACAGCCAAGTTAGACTCTGGGCTAAAACTGCAGAGTTGACCACGAGGAAGAGATTTGATTGTGGAAACAACACCACCATGATTAAATAAGGCTGTGGAAATACAGGCATGCAGCAGGAAGAGCATGATTATGCTACGTTTTTCATTGCTTTTGCTCCTTTGAGGATCACTGCGTACTCAGGCACTGGCTGGGACTGAAAGGAAAAGTGGAAAAACCTCTGTAAGCACTGAATTCAAGACCCTAGCTATCCTTTTTAGTTGTTTTGGGAAATTATACTGGAATAAAATGCAAAATAAGACTTCCACCCATGTAAGTCTCCTCTTTCTGGATGCTATGCCAGGCTTACCCTGAATCACTGGGAGTCCAGACTGTGACCTCCAAACACATACACTGATCTCAAAGATCTGGAGTGCAGGCACAGACCTCTCACCTATCAGCTGGTCCAGCACCCTCATCCTCAAGTCTCAGACCTCTTCAGCCCTGCCAACCGATCAGTAAGCCAAGTATCTTGTCTAATGGCTAAAAATTACGGAAGGAGCGAGTCTGTATAGCTTTTCTTTTCCATCTGAGTGTTGGAGAGTGATCATGAGGCTGCAAGGAGAGAAACTTCAGCTGACTAGCACAGCAGAACGCTGAAGTGTTTTAAAATTAGTTTTCCAACTGATCTGGCTGCTGAATTAATTCTCCCTGTGATGTACAATCACTCATTCGCAACTCAAGAGACAAGTTGGAAATGCACAGCCCAAGAACAGAGGCTCTTGCAGAAGCAGCTATTATCACAGAGTCATAGAATAGTTTGGGTTGGAAAGGACCTTTAAGATCACCTAGTTCCAGCCCCTGCTATAGGCAGGGACACCTCCCACAAGACCAGGTTGCACAAAGCCCCATCCAGCCTGGCCTTGAATGCTTCCAGGGAGGGGGCATCCACAACCTTGCTGGGCAACCTGTTCCAGAGTCTCCCCACTCTCACAGTAAATAATTTCTTCCATTAATCATCCTACCTGTCATGTCTACATCTTCAGATCACAGATCAAGTACGTGTGCTAATTTTGCTAACCTTTAACAAGCCTGAAATAAGTTCAGCAGCTCTCCTCAAACAGTTAACAACGACAGTAAAGAGGGGAGAGGGCTGCAACACAGTCTTTATCCATGAGTTTTTATCTATCAGTGTTTTCCACAGAGACATCCCAACATTACTGTTTATGAATGCTAATGTCTATTTTCCCACTGTGTACAAATACTCAAGCTGCTAAACTGCACATGTTGAAACCCACTACTGAACCTCAGGTCTGAGCTGACACTCACAGCACTTTAGAGGTGGTTCTCATGCTTCCAAATTGCCTGTGGACACTGTCTACTCTCCACTCAGTCTCCCAGTGATAGAGAAGTGCCAACTGTGTGGCTAAAGGGAATGGTTATAAGCTAACCAGGCTTTTTAAAGAGAAGAAAAGCATTACTTGAAACAACTAAATTGTTTCAGTAAGTTAATACATATTCCCAGCATCTTCTACACAAGTAGTATGGAGGAATTCTATCACATATGCTAGGAAACACTGAAATGGTTGACTGAAAGAATAAAACAATGATTATAAAAGGTATAATATGAACAGGGGACCACAATGACACCTATTTCAAAGAATTTTCAAATATATTTCATTTCTTTGTTTCAAAAAGAATGATACCAGCTCCAGATACTCCAATTTTAAAAAAGTCTTTGCAGGGAAAAAAAGGCCTACAATTGAAGGAAAGCCACTACTTGTCATTTCTGTAGACAGTGCCCATCTACTTACAAACGAAATTACTTAAAACTTGTCTAAAGTCAAACAACCAAGAAATAAATAATTAAAAATAACAACTCAGGAACATGGATTATTAATCATGAGAGTTACTAAAGTTATCAGCAGGCTCATAGATAACATCACTTCTGCCAACATTAAATCTTTGCCAGGCTCCAGAAACTGGGTTGCCACTTTACATCACACTGAATATTTAAAGAAACAGCTTTGTTCCTACCAGAAGGCATCAGTTTTCAAACCACCACCAGCAAGAGCTGGAGCTTACAGACCAGGAAGGTAGGCAGGTGAAATGAGGTGAAGGAGATAACAGATCAGCTATATCCATCTCCATTTCTGAAAGCATAAACTCAATAGTAACTGAATTCTACAACACTAGTTAATTACTAGTATTGTTACTAAAATACTAGTTTCATTATTTCCAAAGTCCATAGTAGGAGAAAGGCTAACAGGTAGGAAACTAAGAAGCATAGGAGAAAATAGTTCTTATAAAACATAACAACATCAAATGCACACAGTGTATACAAGGATATGCATCTCTCCAACTCCACATTTTATAAGAGCAAAAGAAGAGATTCAACAACTTTCATTACAAAAAGATGTTTATTATCAAGGAGATAAATACTTTGCAAAAGCATCTGATTTAGTATTTAATTTGTATTTTTCATTGAAATCAAAGTACACTACCTGATGTTAAATCATTGACCTACCTACCTAAACATGGCCTCTCAAAATATTAGTGCTCATCCCATGTCATAAAAAACTGAAAGAATTTTTACTTAGGAAAACAACAAATCTTCCAGGAGCAGCCACGGAGAAATGCAATTGCTTCTGCTCAGCAAGCAAAATTGATTTTCCATGCACAAGAAAGGTAGCAACACTGTGTTTGTACTTGGTGCTTTTGGCAGTACACAGATAGGTGATGCGTTGTGTTTTTTTTTTAATGGGCTCTTCACCAAAATTCAGTCCACAGTTTGGGAAATCTGTGTCGCCCAGCTGTTAGTTAAGTTCCAAGTTGTACTGACATTTCTCAAGAAGAATCAAAACATTGTTGCAGAACAAATATGACTGTGTCAACTTCATAATAAATTCACTGATTTTAGAATTTCTGTCCATGTGTGTCAACATTAGATATTCCCTCCCAACCTGGCCTTGCTATAGAATTTTTCTGAATAAGCCATAAAGAAGTATCATAAAAAGAACTAAATTTCTGTGAACAAGTAAGACTGAAAAACAGGTCAACTCTTTACAGGAATTATCCCGTAATGGTTAATATATTTCCCTGCTCAGTTTCATCAGTTGATGTCTCGGTGTGTGCCCATCCTACTCAGTTTCTTACAAACTCATAGGCTTACCAAAACACTATAGTTGTAGCACTAAATAGCTAATGATACTAAAATTACAATGGCACATCTGGAATCCAGTGGTTAACTGAACAAAACCAACTCAAGTTTTCTCCCTCCCATACTCTATGCATTCTCTACATAAAGTTCACGTAGTTGAAACAGATGTAAGAATACACAAAATACTGGGTTTTGCAGTCAAACATCATTAGGATTAAAGTTAATAATTTACCTGCACAGCAAGAAACTCAAAAAAAGAACTAAAAATCTCTTGAAATTTGCATTAAAAAGTAAATGTTTAGAACTGGGTCACTCAGGTAGAAAGTCAAAAGGATGCTTATGCTTAAATCTACAACCCACTTGCTGTCAGATGATGGTAGTGCATTAACAAGGGAAAGTTTAAGAACACTTCACAAAATCATTTAGATTTAATGAAACATCATTTGTTAAAGGCAAAATGAATCCTTTGTTCTACTTTGGTGCATAGGTTACGCTAACTACACAGTTATTTTTAGTAATGAAGTCTCTGGAGGCTACTTTCAATCTTTAGTGAAGTAAATGTTTAGTGTAAATATTTTAATGTAAACATATTTAACAATTTAACAATTACAAAAGCGTAAAGAAAGGACATAAATAAAGTGGAATGAAAAAGAGCTTGCGGTGTACAACTGATCATTGACTCGCCCCCATGGATCAGAAACATCAACACTTCACATGCAGAACAATTGTATAAGCTTTGCACCATTATTATACATAAAGAAGTCCAATCTAGTTACATGCATCTGGAAAACAAACATTAGTAAAATTAGGAGAGGAGTAAGAGATCTGACACCAGTGCTCCTTTTTGTATTTGTTGCAAGTTTTAGGTGCTACATCTCTGAAGAATAAACGTGTAGGCTTAATTTTAAGCGCAAACTACAGTTTCACTTCACAGAATGACATAATGGTTGAGGTTAGGAGGGACCTCTGGAGATCGTGGTGCAACCTCCCTGCACTAGTAGGGGTCCCAAGCACACACTACCCAGGATTGTATCCAGGCAGCTTCTGAGTATCCCCAGGGAAAGAGAATCCACAACTTGTCTGGGCAACCTGTGCCAGCACTCAATCACCCTCACAGTAAGGAAGTTCTCTCTCATATTCACTCAGGACTTCTTCTTTTCAGTTTGTACCCTTTGCCTCTCACCCTATTGCTGAGCACCACTGATAAGAGTCCGGCCCTACCCTCTTGATACTCTCCCTTCAGACAGTTACACACATTGATCAGATCCCCCACGAACCTCCTCTTCTTTGGGCTGAACAGGCTCCTTCAGACTTTCCTTACAGCAGAGATACTCCAGCCTTTAAATCATTTTAGCAGCCCTTCGCTGGACTTGCTCCAGGAGCTCCAAGTTTCCCTTGGCCTGCAGGCAGTACTCTTCCTAGCATAGCCCAGGATGCCATTTGTAAAACTGTCATCAGTAACAACGAGCAAGTTAAAAAGTCTTTCAGCCCCCAGGAAGAATGACACTCCTTAAAGAAAATAACAGGTCATAAAAACATTTCTATGTTTTTATATTTTCTATGTAAATATGCATCCTCAGCTATTTCTGCACACCAAATCCCTGAAGAGAGTTGTCTCATTATAGTATACAAGCATCTTGCAAACGCAAATGTACTTTTCCTAACATCACCTTAATTTATCTCAAAGCATGGCTCACTGTGACTGAATGCAAAAGCCAAGCTCAAATACCAAGTCACTGCACTAAGTGGTCATTCGCAAGATGTCTGCATTAGCTGGCTTGGCTTAAGGTCACCTTGGAAAGCTCCAACACTGGCAGGAGGAAAAGTATCAGAAATCAACACCAAAACCCACAGTACTCCTACCTTAGTTACTGCGCTTTTCTCTTCCATCTTGTGGCTCCTAGACTCGTTAAAGCTATAGTAATCTCTTCCTTAAAACCAGGTGTATGGGAAAGCAACAGCTTCTACACGCTTTGTCAGCAAGCTAAAAGCTGATGTTGCATATATGGAGGGGTGAGAGGAGGACGAGGAACCTGACGCTTGAATTTACAAGACAACCAACAGCAGTACAACACAGTTATTTTATGCTCATCAGCTGCTAGAAAGAAATTTCTCCTTATCCTCCATGCTAGAGACCTCATTGGGTTGCCACCACATGCCCCACGTACCCAGAAACATGGCATCCTATCCCATTCCCTTCATTTCTCTGCCACCTGTACCCTGGGGCTCCTGCAGCATCTCAGCTGAACTGCTCCTTCAGGAGGCAAGAAAGTAACAGCAGAGCAGAACCACCCTCCTCTGGGACCCACGGTGGTAAACTTCACGAGGGCAGGACAAGAAAAGTTCCACAGAAAAGTGGAAAGAAAAAAAGCAACACTAGAAGAGACTAGGACAGTTATTTAATTGCTATTAAGAAGGCTCTATGCCAACTCTGTTTCTGTTCCAGGAGCATCACAATTATCTGCAGCATGTTAGTTCAAAAGGAAACTTAAGCAAGAGGCCAAATAAAGAATCTAGAAGGAAACATGAAAGGAAAGGAAGGTGTCCAAACTGTGTGCATTTCCTCCTTCAGTGAATAACCTGCAATTTAACTTCATTACAAAGGTTTAATCACCATCTCAGATACTTGTATTATCAGTGTGATCTCATAAAATATTTAGAGGTCCAATGAAATTTCAGACTAGCTACTCCTCCCCCATGAACTTACAGTTTTAGAGAAAAAATGAATTTCATAAGTTTGCTGTTAGTAACAGCTGAAGACATAACAAAAATGATGTCCTTTCCACCAAAAATTGAAGCAAAACTGACTTCTAAAGTAGTTTAAACTGGAATTATGAGTAGGTGTGACTCCAAGGTTTTTCCACTGTTATCAGTGGAAGGCAATTAAGATTGATCAGCTACAGTAATTCCATATTTTTCCATTTGAAAGAAGCTATGAGCAACTTCCTGTTTGCTTGGGTTTGCAACATACAGTATTAGCACAATTAACTTAGCTGCTGTATAACCAATGCATGATATATGAAGATAACTTATCTTAATCCTAAACCCAAATATCAACTTTAAAACACAAATAAGTGGTCAAAGCAATAATATGCTAAATCAGATTTACATTTCCCTGTGTGATGTGTTTTCTAAACTGGAGTGACAGATGCCATCTCTTTTTATATATTTATTTTGAAAATAAAGCCCATTTTGTTTCTGGTCTCATTAGTGCAGCCCTACCTGCCCAACAGCATTAGTCACTTCCTGCATGAGCCCTTGATCACCTATGCCGAATGAAAACAGTTTTTATTACATCCAAGACCATATGCTGATTTAACTGAAACATATTAATGGTGTAATTGAGTACTCCTACCTCCAGTGCCGCAACACACAAGGCTATCACTAAGGATAACAATTTTAGAGAAATTCCTTTTCTTAAGATGTGTCACCCCCTCAAACCAAATTACACTCAAGGAGAAAAAGAATAGGCAAAAAAAAAAAAAAAAAAGAGAGAGAAGCAGCAGAAAGACAACATCTTAATCTTACTGTTAATTCACACTCTTCTCATTTCTGTATCTTAAGAGTGAAGTAGGAAAAGGAAGAACAAAATCAACTCTTCCACTGCAGTGGGGGAGGTCTTGAAAAAACCCCTCCTAATGATCAGTAAAACAGTTGAGTATCTTCCTGTTACAAGCTTTTATGATTTTATCCTTTGAAATTTCACAACTGCTCCATTTGAACACCAAAAACATCTGAGTAGGCTACTGAGCTTGACCATCAAAATCAGCATGCTGAAATCACAGTCAGGTGAGTAACAGACACTAAGTCCAGAAGAAAAATCACAAGTTCTCCATGCTGTAACTAACAGCACTGCTCATGACCCTGCCTTTAATGTCCCTCACAAAATAAAAGGTTGCAGTTTCACTGAAGTGAACTTAGTTCAGCTCCCTCCCCAGAGCTGTATGATGAACAGCAAAGAGCTTCCTCACCCAGCTAGCTGTAAGTGATGCCTCAGGAAGGGTCAATCTTCATGTAACACTACAGCACAACATCCCCAGTACAGAGCATGGTGAATTCCTATACCTGCTGCAAGGCAGCTTACAGGCCAGGGGACATCACATCTGTCTGCAGAGATTCTCCTACAAGGAGGTCTTTTGTTCCTGTTCAATTGCACATCAATAGGAAGAAAAACAAACATTCCAACAATGTGACTGAGGTAGCATGGCTGAACAACTCTTTCCCACACAGCAGATGCTTATGTATCTTATACAGAGCTCTCACTTTAACAGCATCGATGAATAATCCCTCACAGAGCCAATTTAGTATTAAATGGTGTAATTTATCTCTACCTTTTCAGAGCACGATTGCAAGTACTATAGTAAAAGGATCACCATGGAAAGGAAATGCCATTTTACAATGCTACTGAAAGCTGAAAGGAAGCTTGTCCAGGAAGGGGAAGAAGAAAGAGAGCAAAAGCTGGAAACAGTAAGAACAGAGGTCACTCTCCAGGATCTTGACAGCACTTATGTATTAAGTGTGTATCTTTTGAAGAATTTCAACTTCCTGCCATAAATAAAGGTTTTGTAACTCACTCAAAATACATGTTAGTCAATTACTTCATCTCATCTGCTTTTTTCTTGTGCCGTACCTGTGTTTTTCAAGTATCTCAACAGATCACTACACAAGATAGACTATTATTTGATATATTCCAGACATAGATTTCAACAGTTTTTCCGCTGTGGCTTACATATATGAAATAATTCATTACAAAATCGCAAGCCTACATTTTTTCATAAATACTTTAATGTTTTAGCGACTGTTGACATCACCATATATCAAGTGTCACGTTTGCATAGTGTGTTCATATCTAGAAATAGGTTTGTTGTGATCGCATTAGTCTCAATATCAATTATCATTACATTGAGTCAAAAATTAAATCAATTTACACTTCCACGAAACTTATCTTCCCAAGCAGACCTCACTGGTGAAAACAGACACACTACATGAAACTAAGGTCCTGCAGGAGACCAGTTTAGTATAAAACAAATTTAACCTGAATTGAATAAAAGTATATTGTAACACTACCAGGTCTTTAAAGATGCAAACACATACAGGACATTAAAGACGCACAACACATGCTCTGCTACCCTGCCTCTACTTCTACAGAAGATTCATTCATATTCTCTGTGGGTATGACTTCTGCACACAGCAACAACAGAGAGCACAGCAGATTCAACCCCCCCCTATTAAGGCAGTGTACAGGTATATTTTGGGATGAATACAGACACTTGATGCTCACTGCAACTCAGCCTTCTCAGCAGCACAATCCTCTCACGCATGCTGTGCCTGGCAAAGAGCCAGGAGAGATTCCTCCAGTATCCCTGAAAAAATCACCTTGCAGCCACCCTGAGCTACCAAAGATCCCTGACAGCCAATATACGTACTTTAAAGATACTAACATCCTTATACAAGCCAGATATTGGTGTTATTAACTGGAAGGAAAGAAATTTCCAGTGAGACATTAGGAGTTAAATTCAGGATGACGAAGCTGCAGCCTGCCAAGTGAAGCGTGCACTTGAACTGAAGGCTCACAGAAAGAGAAGAAAGCTCAACAACAGCCAGCTACCACCTTCCAGTAATTAACAACACATTTCCCAGCTTGTAACTGTAGCTTCACAATAAAACTAAAATTCCACACCCAAACACCCCCTGAATAGAATTCTTTTCAATGTTGTATAGTTTTTTGGTACCTTGACCATCTGTTCTGTTCACTGTTTACATGGTAAAGTAATCTCTGGAAAGTAAAACAAACAATCGCTGGTCTTTGCTAATTGTTCATTCTCTCACAAGTTTCCTTACACAACAACTTGCATGAATTCCCTTGGTGAGTTTGTTTCACAAAGGCATCCTCTATAGTCAAGTTCAAGTCAGGTAACAGCAATATAGTCTCTCCCTAGACAGGAGAGCCAGGGGAACTGACATGAAAACTGTTCCGATTCAACCACATCAGTTGAACTACAATTAGTCTTGAAGATACAGTTCTGAAGTATACTTAAAAGCCAGTTTTCCTAGAAACAGTGTGAAACGTGGCTTCAAATTCCTAATCGACCAAAGATGAGCAGAATACAAAGCATTATTTGGAGGGCATTAGAACAGTCCTTGCTGAGTTCAATAACTGAAGAGTAACATCAGACAGTCTCTCTCTTCAGTCATTTCCTCATTTAACTCAAGCTTCTCCTCAACTGAGCGTGCTTGCGAAAGCACAAATGGCTTTCCCACTCACCTGGGACAAACTTTAGTGTCTAACGGTGACACCCAGACAGTCCTTTCTGATGAGGCTGCAGGTGGTGGCTTTGAGAACTGCACATATCACACTCTTCTTCGTGAGCCCACGGGGTTGCTCCCAGATCCTGAGATACACAGGCAAATGCTGATTTCCAGCCTAACTTAATTCATTGCAATTTTCATAGCTTGCGTTGTGCCAAAGCACTACAAAAATCTTCCTGTTTGCCCTCTCTTGCAGTTAGTGAAAACAGTCATTCCTCTTCTCAGTTCTCATTATGCTAAATGAAATAGATCCACAACTGCATCTTTCAAATTGTTTTTGGCTCCCGCCATTCTTCGTAAGCGCTAGTGTCTGGGATTCCAACAAATTCTCACCACGCAGTAGTCCCATTACTCTCCTTTCTTTACACATCCTCAAATTGCATTCACTTTTTCAGTGACTCCACTGTCTTAGTCTCTTGTATCATCAGTCATCACTACTCCTACTAATGCTCCAACAGCTAGGCAAGCTCCTACTCAAAAACGAAAATGCTGTTATTGACCTCTACTCATACATCCTAGCACATTATAGTACCTGATTTCATTCTACTTCTAAAAAGCCTGAGAACAGCCTAGATGAGGAAATGGAAGAGAAGGCAAAAGAAACACATGCAATTAGAGGAAAGAACATCGTTAGAATGATCTTTGCTGCAGGACTTTTAAGTGTTGCCTCTCTGAGGAACAGAAAGCTCAAGAAGGAACTGAGTTCACATAAAAGAGGTTGTTGGTTCAAACAACCCCTTCCTTGCCCTTTCCTTTCATCGTCAGGTCTGATAAAAACCAAAACTTTCCTAATACAAAAACTTAATCCAGAAGTTAACTGGGAAGCTTGCATCAGAAAGCTTTATGACTTAACGACACTACAGGAACAAACCACTGAATTAGCAGCAGAGAAGTGGGCACTAGCCCATGCAGGATGGAAACCTGAGTGCTGTGGGTGGCTCTGAGAAGTGCTCCAGACCACACCATGCCTGTCCAACAGCTGTGACTGCAGATGCACCTTCAGGCACTGGACAAGCCATTTGAAAGAGCAAACGATGCTGCAACATGACCAAACTGCAGCTTTGATTTCATCAAGCTCTAAAGAAAACTTCCAGGTCCAGTCTTCTGAACCCACTTCTTTCCCCTTCTCTAACGCTGCCTTTCAATCCTTTTACTCTGACCAACTGTGTCAGCTGCCAGCATTAAGTGGTCCTGCTTGGCCACGGACACTTCCTTCAATACCATCTTCTTGTGGAACACACATGTGCATGGCCATGTATGAGACAACTAGGAACACGATTAGACAAAAATTAATAATAGTTGCTAAAGGCTAACTTTAATTCAGATCAGTGTGTCTGTTGGTGGAACTGATGATGCAGAAACAATAAGGAACGACTTAAGGTGAAGAGCAAGCAGCGCTGCTAGCTGAAGTGACTGTTAACCTTTGGTGCTGGACGAGACGTCTGCTCTTCTTGATACAGGAAGGAAAATAATGAGATCCAGAACTCATTTTAGGTACTTAATCTACTACAAGTGGCATCTTGTCTGGCTAGATCTTCTTCATGAGGACCTCAGCTAAGGTAAAGCAGAGGTCCTCATGAAGAACAACTTGTTAGGACACATTAGGCAGGATTTGATGAGTCATTGTCACAAATAAGTGAGAATCAAGCCTTCACTAATGCAAAACATTCAGTACTGTCCATCAATAATCATCACAACTCACTGCAAGGGATGTTTACGTCTTACACTGGGAAGCTGTAAGTAATTTAAAATACTACTACAGCTCCAAAAAATGTCTTGAAAGGATAGATATCTCTAGAAGTTTAAAAATTACTGCCAAAGTGTTACCAAGAAACACAACAGAAGCAAGTCTGAATCTATTCTCCAATATACAAATGGGTGAGAAATTCTAAGGTTGTTTTATTTGTACAGAGATATGTAAGGTAAATTGAGACCATAAGTATATGCGTACTTTGAAACAGGCAGATTATAATACTGTATTTTACTTTAACTACTTTAGGGCCTAGATAGCCATGTAGACGTTAATACGCATAAACTTCTAACAGCAACAACATTCAGGCAGAACACCAGTGTTTTACAACTCATTTTCTAGCCTTACTCTGAGTAGGATTAGTTCACCACAACAAAACACATTATCACCACCATAACTCTCCCTGAAGTCCTAACATCCTCATTTTGTAGATGACATCTAACACAGTCTAAATTCTATGGGGCACATTTGCTATTTTGCAGGTCCATCCACTCAAAAAAACTTTTATTTTGCATGTTCTTTCCTCTTTTTAAGCTGACTGATCATACCATCAAGTTAACTAAGCAGAGTTTCCAAGCTATTGCACAACTGAATTGCATATGCACTTGAAAAATCACTGGGCAGTTTACATGCGTACTTCCATGAGTCCCTTTAAAGGAGAACTTTTAAGTCACTAAGTTATACCTGGTACTGCACAGGTGTGCTGGTATGGAAAGGCAAAAGGTGTCCTCTCCCTAAAGTGACTTCATACAAGTAAATTTTAAGCAAGTGAAAGTGTTAAACCCTCTTCCACCACTTCTTTGCCTTCACACAGCAGCAATACTAATGGCAAAAGCAAAGTACCTTTTAACTCTTCAAGAAAGAAGCACTTCCCTCAGGACTCCTGTAACCATATCTGTCAGCAAAATGCACCTACCTACTCCACCCTTCTGATACTTACAGGGCATAAAAGTCTTACAGCAGGCCAGTAAAATACAAACTCATTAATTTCCCAGAAGGTTTCTACTGAAGCTACATACGTTAAACTGTAGTTAAAATCCAATGCTATTTATTGTTACTTTTTTCTTAGTTAGATCAATCTCCTCCTGCCACCCACCCAATAGGAGAACAGAAATAGAGGTAGCAGTGAAATGGGACTACTATTTACCAGAACAACTGGCTAGTATGTCAGCTGCAGGTTTAAACACAGACCAAACACCCACCTTACACATGGAGGTCACCAGTCTTTGTGATTTTCTTCTATTTTATGAAAGGCTTACCATGAGCAAGCCTACCTTCAGGGGCAAAACGATTCTTATATCACCACCGAGCTCTTCCCATCCTGGCAACCTTCTTCTCACTCTTCTTCCTTCCTCATATTGTGCGAGCAACCTCACAGAGCCACATCACAGCTGAAACAATTCGGATAGGACTTCTCCTTCCTTCCCACCCCTGAGCTGACACACCATTTCCATGAGTTCAGAGAGCCAAACCAACTAACTGAAGATGTACCTGCATTTGTTGCCACTCAATCACATCAAAGGCAGAAAAATACACAATGGCATCAGCATTACTAGGCTTGAGAAATCTAAATTTTGCCTCTTCTTGCCATTGCAATATCCAATATGACTTGTACTGTACGTAATAATGACACCAATGGAAGAAAAGTCCAAAGTAATAGAAAGATACTTTCGCTATTTCAACCTGATACTTCTAATAAAAGGCACACATTGTTTTATCAGTGTATTACATCGCAAATGTAAGGAACAAGTGATAGCTACAGAAGCTTCTCGGTCTTTTCATTAAATTGTAATCTAGGAAATACACAGCCTTCCTCACAATTAAGTAAATAAACAGGAGCAACTGTACATCCCAAGAAGCTTGTCAATGAAAATATACAACAATCTTAACTGAAGCAGTGAAATAGATTTTTAAGATAAAAGCAGCCTTTACATCCTTCCAATTTCAGTTCTAAAACTGGATTAAACTATTGGATTTCTGACCTCCTGAACTGTTAATCCAGAAAATATTCCACTCCATACGTAAATTCTTTAATATTCTTTTTCTTTTTTCCTATTTTTTCCTATTTTGCCTACAACAGTTACCTTCAGCAAATGCTTTCATAAGGCTTGTCTACCCACACAATAAATATGCATACGCCATAGTAGAAAAACATACATTTACGAGCTACCTCTTCAGCAGGAATACTGTTATTTCTATGTTCACAATTTCTTTGATTTACCAAAATTTTTGTTAAAGTACTTAAGAGTGGACTTCAAAAAAGTTAAACAGTCTCTTTGTCACTAGACAAATTTATCACTTTTTCTGTATCAGAAAGAAGTCACCACAGACAGAAAACCTGGAAACAAGAGTTATTTTTAAAAAAAGTGCCTAAGGAAAAGTATTTTAAAAAAGCGAGAAAGGCAAGAGAAAACTAAGTTCAAGCAGCTGATGTATATAGAAAGGACAGATAAACCAGCATGACAGGGTGGGTAAGTAACGTCCTTCTTTGCCAGTCTAAATTCTTTTGAAGAAATCACAACCCTTACAACTCTTAATCGTTTTAACTACATACTTACATCCTGGCCATTCAAGATACACACTCTTCTTGAGCCTGGCTGGTTCAGACAGCAGGAAGCAAGTTATTTGTACAAGAGGACAAGAGGTATGAAGGGCCAAGAGGCCCCAGAGCAGTTGCGAGAGCAGTTGTTCTGGGTGGAGGAACAGAAGAATGGGGCAGAGGTGAGCTTAAGGTCTTCCCAACCCCTCTTTAACTCCTTCATTCCTTGTGGTTCGGGCAACTAAAACTCAACAGCTCAGTTTTCAATTTACTCCACTTTGAAATCTCTGGCTTGAGCCCATGCCTGTGCCTGGCAGCTCCTGGGAGCACTTGGCAGAGCAGTGGGAGGGAAGGCCCAGAGCAGGTGATGTTTCCACAGCACAGCCAGTCTAGTGGCCCCGATGCCAGCCAGCTTTCACCAGATGCACTGCCGAGTGCAACGCACTGGGTAGAGGAGGTAGCTGAAAAGCAGAGCTGCTGCTTCACAGAAACTCCACTTTCTCAGAATGACACCAGTTCTCCTCCATGTCTCACTGCAATTCTATGTCAATACAAAGACTTCACCCTTCAAAAATGAACTCTGCTGTCAACATCAACTGTTTCGTGACAACTCACCCTTACTCCTGGAATTGAGGTGTTGCTACATTTAGCAGAGCCTTTCCAGGAACTGCTTCAAGGTGACAACATCTGCTCCCAACATCCCTGATCCAACAGATCAGTTTTACTGCAAAACTTCTTAGCTGCATCAACAACACCCATTTGTTTCCCCTTCCATCTATAATAGCATGGATGAGTATGGACACATATTCCAGCTCCACATCTTGCAAAGATTATCCAAACAACAGGAATTCTGAGTTACACAGACAGAGCAAGTCTGAAGCTACTTTTACACAGAGAATGGACACACCACAGAAAGTGGTGTTATGTTGACAATACCCAGGTCTACATGCACTAGAGCAACTAGGCAGTATTATTATTGAAAAGTATTGCTCAAAAATAGTTCTCTTAAAAAATTTAAATGCGCTTTTAGCAACGCTTGATTTTGTAAGACTCTGTTCCAAGCTTAAGTTTTGACCCAGACTGTATCCCTCAACAAGCATTCAGAGGGACTGTAAGTCAGCTGTGTGCCAAGACAACTTGGAAGATGAATGCTCATTATCCCGAGGGTACCTGGATGCCATCCCAAACTGCAGTACCTCTCCTACCCGCACAGTAGCGTGGCAGTACTGTCACTGCATACCACACATCAGGAACAGTGGGGCAGATTTTCAGAAGCTTTTTCCTGAAAATGAGAGTGATACATAAGCATAAGAATACCTAAACTTCTTCACTTTCAGCTGAGGGACCAGGTACATCTGTCACTCCTCCTCTTGAGGAATAAAATCCCTTGCAGTGGCTGAAGTGCCTGGTTTGGCTTAGAAAGCCTATAATTTAGCATATAATATATTATTCTCCCACTTCACCTCTCTTCTTCCTTTGCAAAGTTCTCTGCTGTTGCAACTTCAGCTGGAAGGTGATTATTCAACCTGCTGTCTCCTTTCAGCAGCCAGTCTGCAGCCACCTCAGTAACTCAAAACCAGCATTATAGTATTTTTCGGGATTCATATTCCTTGTGAGCACAGATCTTCTCCCTCATTGGATGACCGTCCTGAGCTCTGGTTTGCATCAGAGCACCAAGCAGCTCATTAAAAACCAAGTGATTCAGCACTTGGTGGCTACACTGCTCCTGGTTTCCTTCAGCAGCCAGACTACAGTTTTGAAGGCTATCTTTTGCATGATACAGTCAGACACCTGGAGAGGTGCACAGGTGTCAAGTCCCTCTTTCTGCAAGCCAGTGCTCATTTTGGGCAACAGAGCCTGTTCCTGACTTTTCCTTACTGCTGGCATGACTTTATAATCTTATTCTTCCCACAAAACACCTGACTGTAACATTCTGCTGCTTTCTTCTCCCCTGACATCTTTCAGAAAGATCACGCACCAAAAAGAAAAGGGTTGAACACAAGATCTCAGGTCACAAAGGAAAACTGGTAACAGTTCCCAGGTAGAGGGATGATAATCTCCTCATTTCAGGCTCAGAAGAGCTGAGTAGAATTCCTGTCCCACCAAAGCCAGCCAGACACCAAGTGTTGCCAGCTGCAACCCCTCCCCGCCCCAACAACCCCGTCTGATTATCCACATCCACTAATCTGATTAGCATTCCTGTAATTAAAGCACCACAATATCTGACTGAGAATATGGTAGGCTGTTTAACTCAAAGTCCTTTAATTTAAGAAATTACTGCTCCAAGAGAACTACAAGTTTTACAAAAATAAAGCATCACTAATGAGCATATGATCAAAACTGGATTATCTAGTTTCTCAGTTCAGAGGTAGAAAAGCAGGTAGCCAAATCATAAAGGTTTCTATGAAACATTTACAGCTACTTTACAAGAAAGGATGCAATTATATATATTGCTTCAAGTATATATTACAGAACATATCATATTTTTTAGACATTAGGAAAGAGCAAGTGTTATTTTCGTCTACTCACTATTTACTGCAAAGTGAGGAGTGAGATCGTTACTCCAAACAGTATTTTCAGGTTAACAGAGAGATGAGCAAACACATAAACCTTATCCTCCTTACCAGGCCAGGATAAGTTAAATATAAATCCCCACTTAAACTGTAAGTTTCTCCCTCTCCAGAGAAATTTCTTCCTATGGCTATTGGTTCATTTGTACTGCATACTTCTGAACCACCTCCCACCCAGACACACACAAAAAGCAAAACCAGGCACAAGTGCTCCCTCTGACTCAGGTTTACAAGCAACAAGGAGAGATGAGGAAGTGAATCACTCATTTACAGCAAACCTGTAAGGACACAGCTTCTGGAATAAACCAGGTTTGTTGTGACGTTAAATGGAGAGGAAGGTGCAAAGTGAAGAAAACATGTGCAAAGTGAAGAAAACATGAATGCAATATTACGCTTGTGGGATCAAATGCTCCAGTTCTTCCCGTACTTCCTGGGTTATAAGCTGCACATATGAGTGTAGAAACACACAGCTCCCACCTGAAAGAGAAGCACTCTATTCACCCTTTCACCTGCCACCTAACTAGGCATGTTCCTGAGTGCCTCTGTGAGCATAATGGTTTTGAAAGAACACAGCCATCTCCAACACTGTTGGCTCAATCATCAACAGATAACAGCTTTGGGCTGCATCCCTTCCTGGAGATAGTTCTTCTCAAGACCCTGACCAGGCGCTGTAGTACCCACACTTGTACCTCATGTCCTGAAGTACAAGAGCTACAATACTGTTCACGATAGCTCAATGCATGTACCTATTCCTTCCTCAATTTCTCTGGGTCCAAGAGAATAAAAAGTCATTTTTTCCTTTCCTTTTTGTGAATGATAGATAAACTGGTCTTAGTCAAACCTTTGAAAGTCCAAGAGTGTAAGGCCCAGAGAAAGAATACCTGAACTGAGTCAGAGGTAAAATGTCTTTTACTGTAGTACAGTCAGGCTTCAGATGTGGAGCTCCAGGCTCACGTTCTAAGCTTCTATACCAGGTGTTAAATCTTTGATAGGGATTATGCAGCCAGGTGCCAGTGATAAGAGACTGGATTTGACCTCTAAGGACCTTCTGAAGCAACATTTGTAAATCATTGCTCCCATTTTCCCCCATACCTATAAAACAAGAACACAATTCTACATTTTCTTCTGGATAATCTTCTCAACAATACCTAATACTTTGCTTGACTTTTTTGTTTTTTATCTATATTGCTGTAGGGCAGAAGTTTTGATGCAGTCATATGTTGTGTAGAAGAGCAGAGACAGGGTTTTTGCTATTCCATTAGACATCATTTCAGAAATCATGAAGAAACCATCATACAGTCTCCAGCTTTCTTCAGTGGGAATACAATAGGTATCTATGAATAAAAATAGGTATCTATGTTAAAAATCTTCTAAGTGTAACACTTCATATGCTCCACATATTCACCATATAAAAATCAATCCTTCTCCAGAAACTTGGAGTCAACATCCTCTCAAACACAGGGTACAGCTTGCTACTTCTCTGACACAGAAACCAGATCTAAATGCACAACCATTTTTTCCCCTTCTCCCCCTGCTCCCCCCTGCAATTTCAGGTACATTCCTATATAAAGCTGACTGTAACCAAACTGAAAAACTGTTACAATTTTCAAAAAGAGTCAGCTTTCCAACATTTACTCTTTTCAAACACTTTGGTAGGTTTTCTTTTTATGAAGGAAATCATTACATGAAGTACTAAGCTTCAAAAAAACTGAAGGTGACTTTCTCCTACGCTGTCCTTCCACTCATCTTTCCCCAAAATTCCTCTGATATAGCAGGCGTGGAGAAGGCTTTTCCCTCTCCCCAGTGATGAGTCACGCAGTCCTTTCACAGCACAAAGGAGAGAAACACTTCTTGTTCTTCTCAAAGAAACATCACTTGTTTTTTCCCAAAAAGACAGATATGGTGAGAACACACTGGACTGTTTTAGAGGATGTTTTGTTACCTTTTTCTCATGAACAAATACATCAGGCAACTGAAGTCCTGCTGGGTCATAACAGGATCTGTAAGAGTCCCTGCATCCACAGAAGTGCTTCATGAATCTCCATCCTCAAAATCAGCAGTCTTGCTGCAGATATCCCTTTATCTGCATCTGTATCCCTGCTCCATCTTTTACATATATGAACATCAATATGGCTATCTGCCATGCAGACCTTTTAATAGTTTCTGGGCTAAGCCTTACAGAGTGCTCAGCAATATCAGTGGCTTCATGCCAGAGAGCATCCTCATATGCTAAACTTGCTTAATGAGGTGTCCACCCAGCTCCAAAGCCAGGTAGCTCTTGCAGCCACCAAGCCACTCAATCATCCTTGAATTCCTGAGTTGAAATCAGGCAGAACTGTTCTTAGGTATAGCTTTAGCTGCCAGATCATGCAGATCACTTATGTCACCGCAAGAGATTCTCTATTGCCTTAGCTCACAACTAATACTATTTAGGGTTTGGGCCAGAATCTTGCTCCTACATCCTTTCTTACTCAAAACAAATGGGACAAAATATGCATGAGCATTTCAACTATTTAAGACAAGTTATGCCACAAAAACATCTCTCTATTCACCGAACAGGATTAGCCAACTGAATTCAGTGTTTGAATGTCTACAATGCCCAGCCTCCCTGCCAGTGGCAGGGACATCTTTCACTAGATGAGGTTGCCCAAAGGCACCCACAACCCAACTTTCAATGCTTCCAGTGACAGGGAAGTGTTCTTAGGGTGATGACTGAGGACCCTACTTGGCCATTTCCAAATACACTTTACTACCTGTTCTAATAACTAAAAACTACCACAACCCATTGTCTTGTCACACAGAACAGGCTACAGAAGCTAGGGAAGAACACCTGATATCACACCACTTCGTGATCTCCAAGGTGAGACAATATCCTGACTCGTGACGTTGGTAGCAAATGTGAAGGTGGTACAAACACGTACTAGCAACGAATTCTAAAATCTTTCTAAGCTTTGAGTTCATCAGTTAGCTACATACCAAACCAAAGCATTCTGGGCTCTGCTCAAGACGTCTTATAAAGTATTCCTAAATTTCACTGTTAGTGGACACATACAAAAACACAGCTTCCCACCCCTCTCATCCCATCTGTTCCCACATTAAGCCCTCCCCTGCTATCTAAACACAATAAAAGTGTTCTGTAAAAACCTCAGTGAGTTTAGCATTAGCCAAAATAAATACTACCAGCACAAGCAACTGCTACATGGGCTTGCAAGTGCTAGATGGGAGAACGTGCCAGTCCCAAGCCGTGAAATGGCCTGGTTGGAGGAGCCCCACACCTATTTATAGCGTGCGGGGGAGCTGGAGCTGTGGAGCCATTCCCAGGCACACAGCCCAGTGGAGCAGAGACCACTGTAGCAGAGCTTCTAGGGCAAGCAGGTGCAAAAATACATCACACTAGCCACCCAGCATGTCTCCGCTGAGTGTGTCTCCCAAGCTTTCTGCTGAATGGGTACATAAGAGTGGTTAGCACAGAGTTTTGCTTGGTTTTGGTTTTCTCACATACCCGGCATCTCCCTGGCTCTTCGGGTTTAGGGAACATCTACTTCAGCGGTAGGAACAACGCAGAAGTGCTTTGTGATGCTAAACCAGCTACCAGCAACACTAAGGCAGGCACGTTAGCTTTCAGGCTCCTGATTTCCCTCTGAAACCGCAGTCTGACTGACAAAGCAGCGATGAACCAGCAGACTGTAAGTTGGTTGCAAGGCTCTAAGTTCGCAAAAGCTGTTCCCTTTTCTCCCCAAAGTTGTTAGTGCTGTAACTATGACTCCTCAAGTCCAACCACAGAGCCCCTCGCACAGCAGCCTCGCCACCACCACAGCAGCACGTCGCCGGGCGAGCAGCAGGGCCGCCATCAGCCCGCGGGACGGCACCGCGCACCCCACGCCCACGGAGGGGGGCTGCGGGACGGCCGCCCAACCCCCGACCCGGAACCAGCAGCTCCCCGAGGGGTTCAGGGGTACCACGGCACCAGCGATCCCTTCGGGGAGCGGCGCGGGGCCCGGCCGTACCTGGGAGCTGAGGTACCGCTTGAGGCACTCCTCGCACACCGCCTTCTTGCAGCAGGACAGGGGCTTGACGGGCTTCTCCTCCAGGCACACGCGGCAGCTCAGCACTAGCAGCGGCCCGAAGTCGCCGCCGATCAGCCCGGAGAAGGGCTCGGGCAGCAGGTACAAGTCCACCACCTCGATGCTGCCGCCCGCCGACAGCGGGTCGCCGCCCGCCGCCACCCCGCGCCGGGCCGGGGGCTGCGCGCTGCCGGGGCCGGGCGGGGAGCCGGGGCCCGGCCGGTCGTTCTCCACGCAGTACACGGTGCAGTACACGTGCCGCCGGGCCGGGCGGCGCCGGCCGCTGCCCCCCGCCGGCCCCTCCTCCCCCGGCTCCTCCGCGCCCGGCGGCTCTAGCTCGGCCGTCTCCTCTTCGTCCTCCCCCGCCGCGTCCCCGCCGCCCCCTCGTCGATCGGGGCCGGCGGAGGGCGGCGGCTCCCCGCTCGCTCCCGGCCCGGCCGCCTCCCGCGGCGGCGGCACCTCCTCCGGGCCGTCCTCCCGCGGGCCCCCGGCTGGGCTGGGCTGGGCGGCGGCGGCGGCGGCCCGCGGGGTGCTCAGCGAGCTCTGCTGCTCCCCCATCGCCGCCCGCCGCCGCCGCTCCTTCCCATCCAGCCGCCTCCCGGTCCCGCTTTTGCTTCCGGGTCCCGAGCCCCGCCGCTCGCAGCCCCGGCGACAGCCTGCCCGCCCGCGGGCGCCCGGCCTCTTCCCTCCGGGGCCGCGGGCGCGGCGGGGCCGCTCCGCTCAGCGCCGCCCGCGGGCTCCCGGCCGGAGCGCGAGCCCCATGCCGCGGGCAGGACGCGGGCAGCCGCCCCTGAGCCGCGGGGCAGCGCCCGGCCGCGCCTCCCGCCCCGCCCCGCCCCGCGCTGCGCTGCGCTGCGCTGCGCCACCACCCTCTGTGACGCACCGCCCTGTGTGACGCGCCGTCCCGTCCCGCTCCTGGTTGAGGCGTAAACAGTGTGCGTGTGGTCGTGGTGTACGGCCGTCAGTGCGGTACCGATCGCAACAGAAACCTTGTGGGATGTGTTGGAGAGAGCGGCGCACCAGGGCTTGCATAACAGGAACGATCCAAGTAAATCAGCCCGCAGAGAGAAGGCGTTTTCTCACCACGCTGTTGATTTGTGAGAACTTTGTCATGTTTGGCATAGAAGTGCACGTGAAGCAAAGGAGTGTCGCTGAATTCCTTCACAGGGGAACAGTGGTACCCACTGACATTCGTCGATGCTTGCTGAACATTGATGGAGGCCAAACAGTGGGTGTGAGCACAGGTGGTGGTGCGTTTCAGGAGTGACAGTAGGTCACCTCCGCTGGTGCACTCTTCTATGGAAGAGGTATGGAGACTCCTGTTCATTAGAGGTGAAAATGCAGAAATAGACTGTGCTGCAAAACAGTATTTTGTAGCTGAGAATTTGTTCGATCGAATGGTGTTACTATGCTCTTTGTAGCTGTTATAGTTTCTGTGGAAATCAATAGGAGGCATTACTTTCAGAGCGACCTAAGTATGAAAAAGGAGGACTCATGTTCCCAAGACTGCAGTTCTTGAGTCTTCACGAAAATTACTTCTACTAAAGATAATTAATTTTTTTTAGGATGAGTAATTAACATTCATTCTTCTGGGCTTGTGCTGATAACCTCTGAGGAAATCTGAACATTTGTTCCCATGTATAGCTGTAAGTAACTGGCAGTGTGATCTTGGGTCTTTGGGTGTAGGAATTGTGTTTTTTTTTAAGATTCTCTTTTATTGTGCTCGATTTTTTAAAAGTATTTAACATGTTGCCTACCATGCTGAATATAATGGGAATTATCTTCAGCTGAACGCTTGTATTTATTTTGAAAAAATAAACAAAAATTCAGGTTCTCACCTTTTGCCTCCCAATGCTTGTAGTTCTCACTATTGTGTACACCCCCCACACAATAAATTGTCTTACATCCTCCAAAATGTGTCCAGGCAGAGCCACTTACACTCTGGACATGGTCCTGTTTCCAAAAGTTATGGTTTCCTGGTTTCACCTTATTTACCAAAAAATGTCTAACCATCTAAGACAGAAGCTTGTGGCAGCAGCACAGCTGTAATGACAAAACTTTGCTGAGCCCACCCAGTGAGAAAAGAACACCTTGAGATTGCCCTCTCCCTGTGGCTCTGAGTGTCAGTGGATTATAAAGAGCCAGGAATTCCAGCAAATTACTAGCAATAGGATATGAGATAATGGCCTTAAGTTGTGCTGTGTAAGGTTCAAGTTGGATATTAGGCAGAAGTTCTTACAGTGATGAAGCACTGGCACAGGCTGCCCAGGGAGGTGGTGGAGTCACAGTCCCTGGAGGTGCTCAAAAACCGTGTGGGTGTGGCACACATGGATGTGGCTTAGCAGGTGTGGTGGCGATGGGTTTTTGTTTGGACTAGATGATCTTAAGTGGTCTTTTCCAACCTTAACATTCTTTGAACTTATCTGGTGATGAAGATGGTACAGTTGTGTAGCTCATCTCAAAAAGTCCTCCTCGCGCCTGAGTTACAGTACATGAAAGAAAGTATCCCTTACAGTTCTTGTCTTTAATCCTTACGAGATATGTTTCCTCAGACAGAAGGAAAGTACAGAATTATTTCGTTTGGCTTCAGTTCATCTTCTGAGGTAAAAGAGTCAAGGATGTTCTACAGAAGGTATAGGTTAGAAAAAGGCATGCATTAGAGTAATTTCTTAGGAACATCCTAATTAAATCAGGAAGAATGACTGTGCCTGGTTTAATTGTTGCAGAATGTAGTTTGAAAACAGCCTGCACCATTATTTTTGTCTAGCACTATGGAAACAACCTCCAAAATATCACTGTGTATCTCAAAAGTTTCTCCAGGAATTCCAGCAAATGCCTGTTGGCATATACATTCATTTGAAACCTGTAGGAGGAGAATATAGTTATTGACACATCACTAAAACGATAAGACAAAAGTACTGGTATGCTGAAGCTTCAAGCAGGGGAATTTCTGCCTAAACGAATCAAACATTTTGGACCTCATCTCTCCTTACCTCATACCTGCTGTCTGTGGTCATTAGGGCTAGAGAAGTGGGATGCTTTTCTGAAGATGATAGCTCTATCCTGACAGACCTTTGTCTGTGACTCAGGTCATCTTTTACAGGGCACCTACAACCTCTGTCCATCCTCCTTTACTCTGCTCTCATTTTGGAATACATACATCTCCAAAATCCTCCTTCTAAGCCAGTGACATTGCTTGCTTCCTGGCTCTCTGTCTGCAGCACTAAGTTTTAATATCTTTCTCATCACGTTTCTCTTCCTAAAAATACCACAGAGCTGTGTGTAGCCTAAAGCTTTGTGGAAGACTCATTACTTGGCTTCTGTGCTCCCTGAATCCAGTTTCACAGTGAGACTCATTGGCAGCTGTGGCAAACTACCTCCTCCTCCTCACCCAAATCTCTTATTCCTCCTCTGTTTCCTTACCACATGATCATCTCTGATGTCGTCTGGGTTTATAACCTGGGAATCGTTTTGATCTTCTCAGAATGCAAAGAACCATTTGGGTGAATCATAGCATGTAAGTGGCAAGCTTTTTGTAGAGCAGCAGGATATAGTTTTAAGTTTTTGAGGTTAAAATGATGAGATGGCACTGGGAATCCCATGAGCACAGAGTGCTTCCCCAGGTGGGGGGAATTCCTTCTTGGTCCCAGAGCCATGCCTAAAACAAGTGTCAATCTATGTATCCAACAGTCACTAATTTTCTTCATTAAAACTTGAATGGCAAACAATGACCATGTCATTTCATAGAATCATTGACTCACATAATGGCTTAGGTTGGAAGGGACCTTAAATATCATCAAACTCCACTCTCTAGGTCAGGTGCCCAGGGTCCCATCCAACCAGTCCTTCAACACATTAATCTGGAGTGAAGTGCCTCGGTGCACAGCTTGGACGTGGTGCAGACTTTCTGAGGAAGCTGAAGTTATTTACCAGCGTCAGCAGCAATACAGGCATGAGAGCATTCCAAACTGCATCAGCATTTTTGGAGTCTCCCAAGGAAAGAAACCTCCATTACTGCATTATTTTTGTTAATGTGCTTTTGAAGTTATTTCTGAGGCAATAGCTCTCCACAGAATTACCTGACAGCAGCAAAGTAAATTGTGTTGAAGGGCAAATACATGTCATAACTATTGTTGTTTAATTAACTATGCAGAACAACACACAACAGAATGTTTTGTTAAACACTTAGCACCTATGTTTTCAGAAATATCTGATGTGCAAATTGCTATCTTTTCATTCTTAGCTTCAGGCTCAAAAAGCAGTTGAACATTCACTAAAACAATTGTCTGCCCTTATTACAAAATTATCAAATTATGCTTTTATCATGTTCTACTTAGTTTTTGTTTATTTTTACAATGCTAATGATTTAAAACAATTCCAGAAAATAATCAAATTAAGTAATTAACCTTCTCAGGCAATGGGCTAACAGAGCTATTCAGAGCATCTATTTTTGATTATGCCTCTTTATTTCTTAAAACCAAATTTTGGAATGGCTTTGAACACTTCCTTCAACTCATGCCTGTAACTCAACAATAGGATGAGACAGATAACGACAGGACGAGAGGTAATGGCTTCAGGTTGTGCTATGGGAGGTTCAGGTTGGATATTAGGAGGAATTTCTTCTCAGAAAGGGTGGTGGTGCATTGGCACAGGCTGCCCAGGGAGATAGTGGAGTCACTGTTCCTGGAGGTGTTCAGGAAACTTGTAGCACTGAGGGACACGGTGGGGATGGGTTTATGTTTGGAATAGATGATTTTAGTGGTCTTTTCCAACCTTCACGACTCTATGACTCTATTATTCTATGAAAACCTGCTGTTATCAGCAAAGACTCATCATCTCTGTGGAGTGGCACCAGCACAGCTGGAGGAGCTGGAGCAGGGCATGGCCGCGTGTTCTGCTGAGTCCTGTGGCAGCAGGAGCTGGGGCCTCCCCTCTAATTGCAGCCGAGTGAGTGGCCAGCTCTGCAGCCTTGAGCATGATACTCATCTGTCTTTTCCCCTTTTCTCCTTTGCCTGTCTCCATTGTCCAGACTGTCAGCTGTGTATGCAGCTGAGGTGCCCCTGGACTGGGGCATCCCCTGGGCTTGGGTGCAGGCTGCAGGTGTTGCATGGCACAGAGCAAGCTGCAGTTTCAATATCAAGTGTGGCACAAGGAGTTAGCTGATTAATAGCACATTGTGTAGTTAAGAGAAAAACTGTGTATGTTTGGACACTATTGCGGCTCTGCTCATTTTCCTGAGGAAAAGCACGTCCATGAGAGTTTCTGTGGGGCTGTAATTGTTGCTGAGCAGTGTGTGCTGTGAGAGTTCTACGAGCACAAGCTAGCAGCAGGGATGTCACTCACCTCTAACAGCGTGCTCTCATTGTGTAAGAAAACAGGAATACAGACATTTTCCCTCACTGAGATAATAGCTACGTGTCCAGATTTCAAGTAAGATTTTTCCTAGTGTACCAAAGCAAATATTTGGTAGGATATATGCAACAATTCTGCCAAGGAAAAAGAGCCAGAATAAAATTGAGCTCACCAGCAGAGTCAGAATACTGTATGTCCTTTCTGCAGGCTTATTTTTATTACTGTCATGAGGAGTAATGTCTGTTTACCCTCAGTAAGTCATTCTGCAGAGTAAGAGAATGCCTTATTTATACCATCACTGGTCAGAACAAAGGTTCTTTTTAAGGCTTTGTCTCTAATTTGCAAGGTGAGCCTGAGCATCCCCTATGTTTTTCATCCTGTAATGGGTATCTTCACTGTAGAGGTGGCACACTCAGAAAGTCTTCACTTTTGGATGGAAAAAAGGTGGCTGAATTACAACCCCACAAAATTAAAGCAGCAATGTATTGATCATTCTATATGTTGCATTGATTATTCTATAGATAGTTTGCCTGTGGCGTAGGGTAGGAGGAAGTGAGAAGCATTAATAGTGGGAACAGGTAGCTCATTGCCTTGACCAAAATTAGCTGCTCACTTGCCGCAGTACATATCCAGTCTGTGAAGTGACACATACTCATCTTCTCTGAAGGGCTGCAAAGACACCACAATAAACAAGGAATCTGTTAAGCAAATTCCTTGACAGATAATGTCATTATTTTTTCTCTGCACCATTTGTGTGTATGGGACATTCTTTGTCCTCCTATGTTCTTTCTCCTGCCCCGTGGTTAAGCTAAAGGCTGATTCTTAAAGATTTCATTGCATATGTTGTAAAAAAAGGTGTCAGTAAATGTGGATTTTGCCTTAGGAATTACTGTATACAGCTGAAAACAGCCATGTGCTTGTCTGCCTGCCAACAATAAGTCTGCATACAGTACCACGTGTCTTTTTGCGTGTAGTACTCAGTGACCTTGAAAGAACTGTTCCTAAAAGTATTCTCCAATCTTTTTATCGAATGTTTTAGAATGGGCCAAAAGTAATAATGTTAAAAAGTTCAGGACAGCTAAGGCAATCTACAGGTTGCAATAGAAAGCTTTATACAAAACAGAGAAGTTCAGCCAGGAGCTTGATAAACGTAGGTGGGAAATGGCTTGTATTCTCCATAGAGAAGTTGGGGTTTTTTAATAGTCAGTTTAGGTGCAACGTTATTATGTCTCACCGTAACAACAAGGTTAGTTGCTTGGTTTGCACAATAAGTCCTGGACAGAGTTATAAAAAGAAAAGAGCAGGAGATGTCAAAACAGTCCCTGGGGTAATGAAAGGGCATCAATAAACCTCTTATCCTAGCAAAGTGTAAATGGGGAAAAATGTAACACTTCAAGATAGGTTCTGGACAGAAAACAAAGTTCTGAGGCTCTTGGTGGAATTTGAGACTGCCAACAAGCCCAGGCTGCAGCGAAAGCCCTGCAGTTTGTCTGGTGGATCTGGTATTGCTTATCAGCAACATCAAAACATCTCAAAAATGCCAACCTGTCACAACAGCTTTTCCAAGAAGTTACTCATATGGCTATCTGCTGGGAAGTCAACAAGCATTGCCAGTCAAGATGGATTCTTGCTACGTGGATCTCTGTGTGGAGGGACAAGCTCTGCAGCTCTCTTGACATAGCCTCAGAGCACCAGAATAAAATACATTGTTATAACTTTTAACCTCAGACAAACTTGGTGAAAATTCTCACTTTTACAGGCTTCAGTTCCAAGTCTAAATTTTCACTTTTTCATTAACAGAGACATTTTATAAAAAAAATATAAATATCATTACAGGATCGGTTAGATCAGCAGGTATTATTATTACTTATGGTTACTTGACTTAGTGTGACCTCACCCACAACTTAGAGTGAGGATCTGCTAGTAAAACAGACGATAAATATGAAGAGAAGGGAACAGCTGTGGGAAATAAACATATAACCATGCATTGCAATCAGATTTGTCTTTCAAATTTTTATCATTTGTAAAATTTTCACATCCGGAAAGGTCTGATGAGAGAAGACTACTGTTTCAGCAGTATGTACATGAAGCAGCTGTAAGCAGTCTTCGTGCTGCCAATACTAATGAAGTGCATTTACTAAGTACTTCTGATTTTTGCAGTGAAAACATTTATCTGTGGTTCCTTCAGGACACAAATACAAGGTGTTATCAGGAAGAATCATGGTGCTTTCTGCAGGCAGGCAACTAAGGAAGCCTACATGCCTCTTTCAGGCTAAGTATTCCTTCCTTGCTTTTTTTTTTTTTTTCCTAAGTGCTATACTGATGCAGTCCCTAATGTGAATGTGGATATGTTGGATACTTTCCTACGGGAGCAGTATTTTCCCTTTCCCATTTGAGAAAAAACCAGAGGAACTTAAGCCTGTGAACTGGCAAAACTGCATTCATGTGAATGGGGTTACAGCATTTACAGGATTGCAGTGCAGCTATTGCCTTGCTTCCACATTTCTTAGGCTGCTGAAAATGGATGCTGTGAACTTTTGGTTCAGAGACTGATAAGGTGTTCTAATTATACAATCTTAATTCTCCTTGGTTGTGTGGTACAATGTGCGGTAACGTTAAAACTAGACTAATAATCTAAGCTTTTATTCAATATTTAAATACATGAAACAGAGAGAACACAGCTAAGATCATGCCACTAACCTTGCCTCTTTTCCCTTGTTTCTTTTTTGACATGTAAATGGACACAGAAACAGTTGAAAACTTAGTCAGAAACATACTTACTTTCACATTTGCAGACACCAGAAGGTTTCAGCTCATGAGCTTACTGTAGGTTTATTTTGAAATCTTTGTTCCTTACATTAAGCACCAATTAGAAATTGAATATGAAGAATAGATAAGGTTATTTTTTCCACATACATATTATGATAATATTATGATTAATACGAAAAGTATGTGTGACAGAAAAGGATTACAGACCAATAGCACCATTTCCCCTGTAATCTTTATCCCTTTCCTGACTAAGTGCTATCTGCTAATACAAATCCCCAAGTTCCTGACCTCCCGTTTTTTTTTTGCTTTCCGTCCCTGCAAGCACTGTGGAGGAAATGATTCCTGTCACGTAGCCAAAGGGGGTATATTTACATGGTTCCACACGATGTGAGAAGGAAATCCTGTTGCAGAGGATTTGGGAGGAAAACAAGGGGGTTGCCTGCTCTGTCACTCTTTTTTAGAGCTCCTGCCTCTGCTCCTCAAAAGGTTTACTTCCTGAAACACCACTTCTGGGACATTATCAGAACAGATCTCTTTGTTTCTTAATTTTCTTCCTCTGGTCTTGAAAGTGGACATTTCCAGGACATTCTCCTTCCTGCTCTCTTGCCATTTATTAAGTGATAATGTTGTTATCTGCTACGGATTTTTTCTTTGCAGATTTTACTTGTAGTACTCATATTTTCTTGCTCTTCCACTGGTCGTCATTAAGCTCTGGACCAAAGTAAGAACACACTGTAAGTTTTTAAATTCTTTTCTGGGGTGGGAGAAAAGCCTTCACTGCAGGCAGGAGGGTGTTATCATTTCAAATCCTAAAGCATTCCAATAGCTTTGGCTATAGCCTAGAGGAAATCAAGAACAGAAATGTTAACTCTTTGTTTTTATGTAAGTTTACTATATACATAATACTGAGGTTAATAGTTTCTAGATCATATTATAAACAATGTATGAAAACTCAGTGTGAGAGCACTCCCTCAGCTACCAAGTGAATACCTAAATAATGGGGTTTCTTTCATGTTGGCTTTCACATCTGTAAAGAAAGCCATCAGCAAAATCCATCTGTTGATTGAGAAGGAAACCTGTAACAAAGGCAGGAGCCCATGTAAAACCAGCAAAGAACTTATTAAAAAAAAGCAACTATATTGAATTCTAGTGACAGTAAGAGCTACAAAATCATTGGTAAGAAAGCACAGTGCATGTTAGTTTCATTCTGCTTTTTCAGACAAGGAACTTGTTCCTTCAAGGTCTAACAAGGTCCTCCAGCTGGCCAGGTAGCATATGTTTAGAGCTGGATCTGATTAGAGACCATACGATTTAAAACAAAAGCACTTCTCCATTGTGCATTAGTCTTGATGCACAGTGCTGTGCATTAATAGCTTCAAGCTCTGGGAACATTTAGGTCAAGATTTCTCTTCATGCCTCAGAATCAGTTCTGCTTTGGTGCAATAGCCTATTTTAAAAACTTCCTGCTCCTAGGTAGGAGCTCAGTTTTTATCTAAACTGCAATTTCTTAATGAGTTATACCATACCCATAGTTCTACATATATGTTTTGGTCTGTGTCTCTTGTTTGCACAGTCCTTTGGGAGGACATAGAAGGGACACAGCATTTCTCCAGGGTTTAAATAAAATTTATCATGGTCAAATGATGATGCTGTGTCCCAGAATGTGGAAAGGCAGATCCAATTTCCATGCTGACATCTCCTGTGTGGTAGTAATTTAAAAATATGAATATGAACTAATATTAATTAGATCAAAGTTTGTATGAATAAGAACTAATGGTCAAACCCTTGTCATACCAAAGACATTGTATAATCATTATTTTCTTATTATTTTCTATGTTTTTCTTCTTTCCAGTAGCACTAGAGTTTATCCAATGCCAAAAAAATATTTTTGACCTGTTTAAAGATGTTCTGGCAGAAAATCTGACATCTGGTGTTTAAGGTAAGAACTACTGGAAGGATCCTGTTAGGGGACAACAGTAAGTTCTGAAGTATAAAGGTCTACAACCCGATGGAAGAGATGTCTATAGAATGGGATAAATGTTTCAGAATAAAAATCTTTTTTTTCCTTCAAAATAATAAAGCTTTTTCTGTTTTCAGGTTAGGAAGGACCAAAAATGCTATTGATCTCTATAGGGCATCTCTTTTCTCCTTGTTGGAGTGTGGAATATCGAAAGAGGTAAAAGTGGAGCATAAAGGGAAAGAGAAGAAATGGTAAATTTTTTTTTATTGTACTGAAAAACTCTGAAACAATAAATTTAAACTTTCAATTGCAATTTTTAAAATTAATATTAAATTAATTAAATTTCAGAAGATGAATGAAGCTAAGAGAATGAGGAGACAACTGAAAAAAAGATAAGAACTGCAGCTCTAGTCTTGCCTTACAATTATAAAGGAATAAAAACCCAGTATAATTATGAAATGTCAAGTTGTCAAAAATTATAAGATCAGTGTTTTTTTTCTCCTCAGAATTTACTTCTGACAAGTGTGTAGGAAATAGGGAACACCCTGAAAAGATCAGACCTGAAAAAGAAGCCAGCAATATAAAAAGGTTGTCTAACACCACTCATAAATGCAGAACCTTAACTATTGAGATGGTGATTCTGAGTGTTTTCCACATGCCTCTGGGACATGGGCCCAGGGCTCTGCTGCTGCCTACCTCTGGGTGCTGTCTGTGTGGCCACCTGCCCCATGGGTGACCCTCAGCTTGCTCTGCCATGCAATGGGACAGCAGCATCCGTGCTGACCCTGCCTTGGTGAGTGAGGCTACCACAGGGTACAGAATGTGCAGTGGGGATGTGAGGTAGGAGCACATGCTGCTGAAATTTTAAAGCTACATAGATTTTGTTTTACAGGTTTGCTCAGTTAAGCTATGAAAAATACTATTTTGACATGTTTGACTGCTATTTTATGAGACCATCAATTTTTAAAAGGGTTTTATGAAGTCTTTATCCAGGTAAACATAGTTATTTGATAACATATCTAGTTTTAAGAAGAAAGTAATAACTACAAACAAGGTAATAAAAATTGTCTATAATAAAAACCCTTGAGGATTCTGTGTCTGTGGGGTGAAGATTTAGGTTCAGTTTTGACTGACAGGAAGAGAGGGAAGTGTAGATTTCTCATATGAATCATTTTCCCATGCTCATCATAAAGTTTAATTTTCAAGTAGTTTAGTCTCAGATTACTAGGAATAATTTCTGGTTCCACTCTAGATAATGTTGATGAGACAGCTGTAGATTTAAGGGTCATTAAACAATTCTTCTCAAAATTATGCACTTACCTTTTATCACGTATTTAATTCTCATTTAAGCTAATGGGGTTTAAAAACATTTTTCAATCCTTTTGCTTGCAAAGGAACTTTAGCATCTTCTTTAACTGTATATTTGCTTAAATGCTTCTCTTATCTGGGTCCTGTCACAGCCATTCCCTATCTCCCTGCTTTGTGGGATCAGAATCCAGGTCAATCAGTCTTCCATGTCGGGCTCCAGCTGCGCAGGTGCTGGGGGCAGAGAGAGCCTGGGTGGAGCTCTACCACATTACTGTATTTAGTCATGGGATGGTGGATAGTATGTGTGCATATGGGAGGTCTTAGAGCCTCCCTGGTAAGTTAGTTTCTGCATCAGCTCACTCTCATGACACAGACAGCAAGTACTACACCTTGTTTTTCCTGCCACAGATAGAATTAAAGATTTTTTCCACTATTTTTTTTTTCTACAGATCTGGACAGAAAAGGTGGTTTCCATTACATTTTTTTTTTTTTTAATGCTATAAATACATTTTAGAAAGACATATTAGCTAGGATCTGATAGAGGATTTTCAGGCACTTGTTCTTGGCAACTCTTTGGCCCTGGTGTGTTGTCTGTTTCGTAGGGCATTTTCCATTTCTTACATTCAGCTAAACATCCTCAGAAGTACATTAAGCAAAATATTAATATTTCATGTTAGTAGATTTTGTAAAGAATCACAATGATGATTATTGTTTACTATCTTGTTTAAAGGAGGAGCTGCATACAGGGACAAAGGAAACTTCAACCCACTCAGTTCGACTGGCCAAATGACATTCCAGGAGCATTAACCAGGGTCTTTAGTGATTGAAACTTCAACTTTGACTTCTCTCTGTTCATTTAGTGACAGAAAAGGTGGAATTTGAAGGAGGCTAGGCTACTTCTGCAAAATTATTTGCAAGAGATGTAACAGTGAGCAGTTTGAGTTTTCTCTCTTTTCCATTCCTTGTGAAATTCAGAAGTAGTACCTACACTGTGCGATGACAAAGTTAAAAAGATAAGATATCCTTCTAGACACCAAATAAGAAGAATAACCAAGTCTGTGCTGAAGATACCTGAATATGTATTGACCATATGGTCAGGGTGGAGAAAAAGGTAGCCAATGAGAAACACTGATAAATGAATGTTACCTAGTTCAACACATCAAATAGGCAAGTTTACCTAATCTTTTATTTACCAAACAACTGTCTTGGTTTCAGATATCTATTTTTTAACCTACAGCACTGGAAAGAAAAACATGGTTTAATTCTATTTTTCTTTACTACAAGGTAGAAATGTCCTAATGTAGCTTCTTTTAGTCTGGAAAGAAAAAAAAAAAAACACAACATAATGCTGAAAATTCTTAATTGTTAAATTGCTTGGAAAGAACCGTAACTGTATTTTACCTTAACCCACCAAAGGAGTCTAAGAGGAGGAGTTATTGTTTCAGCTAATAACAGAATCATGCAGAAATCAATCTGACACTAATTGCCCAAACTCATTTTTCTAAGCAGTGCTTTTTTTTTTTTTTTTTAATTTAACAAGGAAAATGAAATGGTTTTGCAACTCAAAGTCTTGCCTAGACTTTGAATGTAATTGCTCTCAGTAAGTCTCAAATTGCTTTATGTACATAAGTATATACCATTGTGTATGTCCCATGTCTATGCAGACGCAATCTTTATGCTGCATTAAGCATCCAGCTGAACTCACAGTGTTGTTGTTCCCACCAGGCACCCCTCTCATCCTGGTTCACAAAGGTCCTATTAGCACAGGGAAACACTCGTCTGTACCATGGTCAGTCTGTGGCTGAATGTGCCACCTTCAGAAATGGTTCTGCTTCTGTTCTGCTGGTACTGTTCTCTCCTCGTCACTGACGGAAGGAACCAGGCATGCTGGGGAGCTCGTTCTTCATGAGTTCTCCTCAGTATCCGTCTACACTTTCACATGATGAGTGTTTGCTTTGCATATGTGGACACCCCCTTGAGAGTCAGAGAGACCTGAGGGATCCCTCTCTTATTGCCGGGGGGCCCACCCAGAGCCCCCTAGTGCCAGGAAGGCAGGCCTGAACACTTCCCTTGGGTCTACACACTCTTTGAGTGTGGGATGGCAGAACTGTGTGCTCAAGCCCTCTCCTGAGGCTACCAAGTCAGGAGACAAATGCTGTGCACTAGTTTTGGCAAAACTGCTGTGGCTGTTCAGTTCTCAAAATAGCTTTGTTCTTTCCTCTCACAGTGACTGAAGTGAAGAAAATGTCCCCAGCCTTCCTGCAGGCTGCATGCCCCAGGGCCATGCAGGAGATACGGCACTTTTTTAAAACAACAATTTGTGTAGCCCAAAGGAGGTCATTAAACAAGAAAATAGAGCAGGCCTTAGGCTTAGCAAAAGTTGGACGATGCCCACAGAAAGTGTTCCTCCCTGGCCTTGTTCAACAGCAGCGGGTCTCAGGCCTCTGCTTCCATCAGTCAGGGAACTGTGCTGAGGCACCTAGCCCACTCACCTGCCTCCAGCATCACCGCAGGGTTCCCGGTGGAAGCCAGGAATTTTCACCCCACCTGGAGGGCCTTCAGGATTTGCTTGGTCTTTTCCAGTTGCCCAGCAGACACCCTAAATCCCTGATGATCCATCTAAACCCTGGGTGGTTGGACTGGGTGATCTTGTATGTTTTTTCCAACCTAGCTAATTCTATGATTCAATGATTCTATATCCTCATATCATTTAGAGGGAGGCAATCCGTGAGACATCTCAGGGCAAGAGCTTTGCTCTCTTTCAGGAGTGCATATGGAGCCAAAAAAGAAAGGTTAGTCCAAAACTTGCTCCCAAAAATCCTCTGTATCGTCTGCTTCTCCTCTGTCCTTGTTCTCCAAAACAAGGCTGACTGCTTGAGAGGACTCCCTCCCTACTAAGAATGCCAGTAGAAGGGCTGTGCTCAGAAGAAGAGGACTTTACTGTAACCAGCGTCCTTGCAAAGGCAAGGAGGGTGTGAGAATGGAAAAGACAAAGTATGTGAGAGTAGGTAGCACTTTCCTCTGATGACAGTGGAGTTGGGCAGGACAGTACAATACTTTGTATCTGGATAAAAAGCAAGGCTGTCAGACTTGTCTTTGAGCATCCATGCTTCTGGTCTTGGAGAAGGGCTGGTGTGACTTTAAGGTGGCTGGCTGGCTAGAGTAAGCTCTGATAAGCTCCATTTTCTTTTGAACTGGGGATGGGAAGGAAAGGAAAACAGAGAGCTTTCCTGGAAAGAAATCCCACACACTTGTGGGATGCCAGCCAGTGAAATGTGATGCTATTGTCTAGAGCTTTTCCTGCTCTGCTGGAACAGGCTGCTGGGAAGATTTTGGTTGGCTGATAATTACCAGTGATGGAGAAGAGCTGAGGACAGAGAAGGGAGGGGAGATGGTGTACATGCGGTGGCAGCAGTGGGGAGAAGAAAAAACACTGCAAGAACACCATCCAGGCACGTCTCTGCTGGGGCAATGTGGTGAAAGCACGTTCTGACTCTGCCCATTGCCCATCCCTGCTGGAGAGAGCATGTTGGGCTTTGCCAACAAAGTGAGACTCTTCTGCTGTTCACAGTGTGCAAGGAGACTCAGCATGCATGTGAGTGGCAGCGGTGCCAAGGTGCAGATATGTGCCAACCAGGCTGTGGTTTTTTGTGGGTCCTTCAATGGACTTGGACTTCTGTCGCTCCACAAGTCTATTGGATGTGCAGACCAGCCCAGAAAGCGGAGGACTAGGAGCTTTCAAGTTTTTTTCCCCAATTATCTAGCTAGGATGTTTTTTTTTCTGGCTCTGGGTGTCTAGATGCAGTCGGAAGTTGCAAAAGTTATCCTTGAAAACACAGTCAGAAACAACCTAAATGAAGGAGATCATATCAGACTTTGCCAGTACACTCTTTGCCATCTTTGACCTTGACTGCCATATAAATTCTGGTTTCAAAGCAAATCAAACATCTAAAATACAGTAACAATGTAGATACCATAGAAGAGTAAACAACAACAACAACAACCAGCTTGCTTAAGAACAAAAAGCAGAACTGGAAGAAATGGTAAATCCTTGGAGGGAAGAGGACTTCACCAGCAGGTCCTGTGTTGTTCAACATATTCATAGATGAGCATAGTTCAATCATTCAGTGGTAAAGACAGAACTTGGATGGCCCTGAGTTGTTTAGGGTAGTGAGGCTAATTGTGGGATGCAGAAAGTCTTCACCACGCTGCATTTCACATGGAGGCAAAATGCCAGATGAAATGCAGTGTATATACACGTAAAGTAAGGCCCCACTGTCTCCACTGCCAGGTGTGAGTCTAACTCTGCCTCAAAAGAAGTAGTAGGTATCAAAAGGGAAGCTGCAACAAGTTTTTTAAGCAGATGATAAATGCATGGAAGATATATCTAGTGCTGAAAGCCCCTGAGCTGGGAACAGCTGAAGGCTGGGACTGTATCAGGGGCGTGTGTTGCATATGCTTTTCCTGTTCTTTCTTTTTCCTGAGCAATCTTTTATGGCTGATTTTGGCAAGAGCACTATGGGCTAGATGGACTGTTACATGGCAAGCATTATAGAGAATAAACCACGAACATGAATAGGACAGTGCTTACTGTTCCTTCCTTCCTGTCTTTCTTCTTTCCTGCTCTCCTTCATGCAACAATTCTGTGAAAATGCTGAAGGTTTTGAAATTTTCAGCAACTACTATTTGGAGGAGGAAGGAAAGCAAACCCTGAACAATCACAGTTTCCAAAAGGAAGCTTTTACTGTCCTGTGATGCTCCATTTGATGCAGACTTGAGAAATACAGATAGGGTCATTTAAATTCAGTGAAAGACAAAACACGATCCAGGCAGAGAACAAACTGGTCCCTGTTAGTGGAATGATTCAGGGTGTTATTTACTACAAACAGCAACATTGTAATTGTGATAGTCTGGGGATATAGACCAAGCAATTTTTTAAGAATAAAGAATACCTTTTGTTAGCCTGGCGAGGCTGCCAGGCAAGGCTGGAGCACAGACGCAGTGCAGTGGCCTTGCTCACACAAACCCTTCCTCAGGGGCACAGACAGAAGCCTCTGTGTGGGGCGCACATGCCTTTCTTCATTCTGAATCAGAGACTTCTTCGTGAGGCTGAAAGAAGGGCTTTTGGGCCTGAAAGCTTGCTTGTTTTCTGTAGTTCTATCAGCTGGTGTAACAGAGAGATCATACCTCACTTATCTTGCTTGTGTCTGCTGGAGATCTCACAGATGAGGTGCGAGGAGAATGCATGTGAGACATTTCAGCACGGCTTTTGGAGACTGTGAGGCTACTTAATTTTTTTCTGCAAACATCTTCTGTGCATAGGTTACACTGGGGCTTTATGGCTGGGACCTTATGAAAATTAAGATTAGGGAACATAATTTGCAAAGTGAAGACTGCAGACAAGGAAGAATTAAGGGGCTAATTTAACATGACATGAACAAGGCAGGTCACAGCTTGCAACAGCTCCAATGTCCTCAGTTATGTCCAGAACCAAATTCTAATAAAGTTTGTATGCTTCACTATCTTGCATTGTGTTTGATTCTTTTACCTATCCTCTGTGATCACTTAGCCTCATCTAACACACACAGTTACAGAGCTATCCTCACAGTCATCATTCTGTGAGGGGCAGCAGCTTTGTTTGCCTACTTTTCTGTTTTCCATTGAATCACTTTCCTGTGAATCCCTCACTTCTTGAGTGGACTATCTAATAAGTCACCTGCTGTTCCAAAGCTGGGTATGGTTCCTCCTCCCACTGCACTTTTTAATGAAAATAGCCATGGCATCTAATTTAGTCAGGCCTTCATGAACGTATTTCATCTCTTCTCATAGCAGTGCTTGGGAGGAAAACAAGAGCCAAAATTTATCCAGGTTACCAAAACAATACTTAGGGAATTTTGCAGGTCAAACCAAGTTTGATTTAGCCCTGACTAGGGGACTAATTTTCCCTAATGGTAGTCACCTAAGCGGGAGTCATCTGGTCTGGTTCTGACTTTTTCTCAGGTAACTGAGAAAATACCATGCATCAGGAAGGAAACTCATCCCTTCTGATCCAAATTCACGTTCAAGAATGAGGTCAGAGGAGCCCACTTTTCTTCACTATTTCCATTCTTTTTCTCTTAGAGCAAGTCTTGGGCCATCTTTCTATGCATAGATTTTCAGTGACGCTAAATATTGATTATTCCAATGGTCTCATAATTATTCATGATAAATTATAAGCAAGCGCACACTGAAAGATGTAGTGATCAAATAAAGAGCAAATGTAAGTGGTTTCTAGGAAAAAAAATGCAAAAAAACCAACAACCCTCAAATATTGACTCTGAGATAGAAAAAACGCAAAACACTTCCTTGAACTGGTTGTTGGCAAAGCTCTTGAACCAAGAGCACAGCTTCTCATAACCACAAAGGTGATGCAATATGCAAAAATACAAATCCACAGGGTCAGTTTTCTGTGGAAAAAGGTATTCATATTTCTATCTTTTACAGTTCCAAAGAGTTTCTGTGATTATAAACTCATTGCAAATACTAGCAGAAGATGTCTGTAAGGTATGGTTAACGATAATGGCACCAGAGAAACCTGAAATGTGATGCCAAGTTTGCATTAGAATCTCTAAGTTGGGTACTCAGGAAGACACAGCCTCTGAATGCTCAGTTTAAGGAAAGAAGCAGCTTCTGAATAAAACAAAGTGGGAAGCAAAAATCAGTATATATATCGTAGTTTTGGAGAACAGTCCAATTTATTCATAAAGTCAAGATAAGTACTCCTGGTAAGTGTTGCTGGGAGCTTTATTTTACCATCTATTTTATACTTGAAGGAGCACCTGTAATGGATCCCCATGCTTAAAACCACTGAAGCCATCTTCTTTGCGCAGCTTTCAGAATATCTTTTAGAAAGACATCTCGTGGTGCAATATAAGGGGTTTAAACAACTGTAATCACTCCAGGGATGGTTTGCAAATGTTACAAGGGGTCTGAAGCTAATACTGCTAGAGTATTTGCAAATTAAGTTTTAAAACAGGGAAGCAATCTGTATTGGACCTTGTACACACAACAAAGTGACAAGAACAGAAATATTGAGGTAGAACAGTTATTTCTCTTTTCTAAACACCATTTCTGTATGGATGAATATAATATCATTCCAATTGGTCTCAGATACCCATCTTTCAAGATAACTGATCTCAGCAACTCCAGTAGCCTGTTTTCCACTTGGCTGCCCATTCTTCACACAGCAACACTTATGTCACACTGATCTGTAATCCTAGGAGGTGTTAGTGTCCCACAAAGTAGTCAAGAATCTTTGTAAGATTTATTTCTGAAGCTGGAATGTATGGGTAAGCTTAAGAGCATCCATTGATCTTGAAGTCCATATGTCTTGGCTACATATAGCACAAAACTATTTAGAAACATTTTTAAAACATGGCTGACACTGAAGCTCAGGCTATTTTCTCATTATTTTTACCATCCTTTAAGCCGACATAAGGGGTCTGACTTTGCTAAAGTGCCTTTAGTGAAAAATCAATCTGGTCCTACAGCTCCCTCTCCTGTGCATTTGTCATAAATGCAAGACATTCAGCAACTGGCTCTGCTCTAAAGCATTGGTTTATTTCATAGTTATTCAGGGACTTGTTTACTTATTGTTCCAGGTTGAATATATAGCTAGCAGTGAATTTATAAAAATTGCACCTCAGTGTGTGGGGAGTACTATTAAAGAGAGCAGCTAAAAAGGAGACAGAAACAGCTACATTTTTTTTGAAAAGCTTGGGAAGATGCAGATCATCACCTGCTGGGTTATTCAAAAATGCCTGAGCAAGCTAAGTATCTAATTTTCACAGGGAGTTTATTAGAATCTGCTTGCATTTATTTGTCTTTCCTACTAACTACCAGCTTTCATTCTGAGGCTTATAAACTTCTCTGGAATTCTGCTGGGGCAGAGCTGCATGTCTAGGCACAAGTGGAGGCATTAAACTACTTGAGAGCAGGCTTTCATTTTTCAGTGTTACTCCAAGGTCAAGCAGAACTTGCCTGGTAGAGCCAGTGATTGAACCAGCGATTTAATCAGGAAGCTATCATTCCTTGGGTAAAAGTTGAAAATAATTTTATAGCTACATTTCCTGTGATGATGGCTCACCCTCAAAAGCCACCTCTTCCAGCGACTCTGATCTCTCCATTACACGCAATTCAGGCAAAACTGTCACTCCAGCTCCCTTCATTTAGCCAGTGCAATAGGCAGCTGGACAGTGGCATACTTCTGACCAGTCAACAAGAAGCAGAACCTTCCAGCTGAAGTTTCCCTTCCATACCAAATATATCCCATCCACCTTGCCATTGTTTTCATAGGTTGTCTTTGTATTTGATATACAGATATATGCAATACAGTCGTTGGTGTGGGCTTTCAGATATGGAGCTCTCCCACCTTGCAAACAACTGCTAGAAATATGCAATATCTACAACACTGTCTCAACTACTGAGTCAGCCGAGCTATCTTAACTCTTAGCTTGGCAGCATCAGCATCATAGCATAACTTATCACCGTTTAGTGATTACTCAACCTAAAGTGGACTCCAGCCAGACTGATAGGCTCCTAACCAGTGGTCATGTACCCTCCTTGCAAGTCTAGATGTCCCACAGAAACATTCACCTCAGTGACAGAAAGGCCAGGAAAGTGAGAAACAGGGTACAAAAGGATGAAGCAACGTGTGGCTGGAAGAAGAAAATGTCAGAGCTAATGTTTGGTGGGTCTGCAAGTCTGGCCCTGGTTGTCTCACAATGGCTGCCCAGAAGAGAAAGATGCAGTGACTGCCAGCAGTAAGCAACTGCATTTCAATGCCTGGTCAGAACCACACAAACTCAAACTATGTGGTGGAGGATTGTGCAGCATCCACTTCAGAGTTTAGCAGCTGATAGACTTGGGGGCAATGTTCTATTCACTTTCCCACAAGACCACCCTGTCCCTTCCTGCAACTTCCAACCCTGTTCACTACGCTCTGTTGAAGCTGTCCAACTGAGGTTTTGTAAGAATACCACTACTCTTCATTGCACAATCCTGGCTCTCCCTCAGAGTCTGTCCCCTGTACTGAACTCTGCAGAAAGAAAAAGGAGAGGAGGAACAAATGCTGAAAATAGAGGTGAAATAATGTCTATTCTCTATTCTCACTTCCCACAAAAGCATGGCAGAGGGAACAATTGCAGAGAAAAATTCAATACAGTTACCAGAGCCCAAAATGGAAAGATTTTTCATTCTGAGGACATGGCATATCAAATCTGGAAAAAGGAAAAGCCACAAGGAGATGCATTGTAGTGGCTGCAGATGGAATATTTGAATTATTTGGCTAAAACACAATGGTACCCATTAACTTGTGTGATTGTGATGTCTTACAACTTGACCTAGTTTGGTGGAAATTTTCGCATCCTGACAGTGACTTCCACTAAAACTCATGGATTTATATCAAAAGATTCACAGTGACATTTCAGCTTAAGAAAGCATCAAGGTAGAGAAAAGCCTTGCTGAGGCCAAGAAAAAGTTGTGTTTCAATGCCTGCTGTTGGTTATTGGTTTATCACTGCTGCTGTTGCCCCATGGCCTTAAGTGTCAATGGAGGACAAATGGTGGTCATTGCTAAGACAGCTAATTCAATGCTAACAGCCAGTGCTGGCAGCCAGGAGGAAACTGCTGTGACCTGGCAGGCCATGAGGCCTTTGTCAGTTCTGCTGCTAACAGCAACAGCCAAAACATTCCCAAACCTGGGTAACTGCGAGAGTGTGCTGAGGTCTGCTGCAGCAGGAGATCTGGCTGTGGGATGGCCAGGTGGGATGTCCTCCTGCTGCTTCCTTCCAGATCCCAGCCCTTGCTTGTACCATGAGTCCTGGGAGTCCTGTCTGCAGCTCTGAGATGTTTTACTTAGCACTAGAGCCAAAACTATTTGGGAGAACTTGAATTAAGCTGATTATTTTTAAGCAAAAACTAGACATGAACCTGTGTTCCTTTCAGCCTCCTGTAGATGGCACTGCTTGAGCAGCAGGGTTGGACCAGGTAACTGCCAGTGGTCCCTTTCAACCTTATCAGTTCTGTGATGCTGTGAACTCCTAATTTTTCTGGAATTGAATTTATCATTGTCCATCTCACCTATCATCCTCAGGAAGCCTCCAAACTTGCTGTTCCTACGTATGCCTCCCTTAATGAATCTAATCTGATAGGTGATCTCCCATGAGAGGAAGTACAATGGTTATCCCCATTTTATCTTAAAAGTCAAATAATAACAAAAATGCCCTCTTTTATCCAGTTGCAAAAGGTTGCAGCTTGTGCCTGCGATACAAAATAATGTTGTCTTCTGGCTGCAGCAACATAAGACCCTCTTCCCAGAAACATCTGGCCGAGGTTATGGAGCTGTAGTGTATCAGCGAGAACAACCTGAATCCCTCCTGTTGAAGTTATTCTGTTTCCCATGAAATGTTAAGTGTTTCACTGGAATCAGAAGACAAAGAGAGCATTGTTCTAGGTAAATGGTTAGGATAACCCCATGGTTTCCCTTCTTGGCTCGAAGGGCTGCTCACAGATTTCATACTATGTGATGCAGAGGCACAAGTGACATGAATGGATTGCTCAGAGGAGACCTCTGCCAGCAAACATTCCTTTGAGATTTGTTCTGATTTTCCTTCCTCTACTCTTCAAGTGTTTTCTCTTCCATTTCTACATAATGACTGAAAGAAAAATAGATACTGAAAGCGCTGGAGTTTTGGGGGGATGGAGATGTTCAATTTATTTTTTTTTCTTAAATCAGTTCTTGGTAGAAAAGCCAAAATAAAAATCATTCTACCATTTAAAACTTTCTGACAAATTGGATGAGCAATTCATGTATATGAAGAAAATATCTATACATTACAGATGTCACAGTATTCATTAGTAGGGGGGGAAAAAGCAAAAACCAATGTAGCGTTAGAAACATTTTAAACATTTTATCATTTGCTGAGTAAGCATCACAGGGTTTTTCCAGAGGGCAAGATTTTAGGCCACTTTCCTGATCTTTCCTGAGACTTGGGGGGAGAAAAAGGAGCAAATGCATATTTTTATTTTAGATTTTATTTTCTTATGAGTCATTGCTCTCTTTTTCTTAGTGCTTCTTATGAGACTCTACAGGAGCTGTATATAATATCTTAGCTTATTTATGGATGCATTAAGTATCTTCTAAAGTTCAGTGCGTTCTCTTCCCTCCAAGCTATTCAAGCCCTTTTATTACTTTGTTCTTCTGAATTACTAACAATATTTTATTCTGCTCTGATCATTATATAAAAGTAGCTATTATATAGAAACAGAGATACGAGGAAACTCTTTCTCTTATTTTCCTGAAATGAAAGCCTCATTAACCAGATTAATTCTATCTTGGCAAGTGCTCATTTTGACCCTGGTCTGGAAATACATAATATTGTAGCAGATTACTGAAACTCAGAGACAAAGTTTTGCCCTGTGCGATCCCAGCAGGGTGTCAGGCTCAACAGGACTCTCATACCTGCTGAGAAACTAATGTGATTCAAAGACAGAAACAGAGTTAAAAGGTCAGAAAAGAAGTAGCTGTTGTATCTTACCATTGCACATAAAAAAAATTGGGTGGGAAAAATGAATAGCTGTGAATACTTTAAGTTTTTCAATTAGTAGAAAGGGCCTGGCTGTGAGAGGAAAGGCTCAGAAACAGCATATTTTGATAGCAAAACAGTGTGACTAGTTTTAAGGAGTATGATAACCATTCAGCTCATTCAGCTGGGGTTACTGGGGACTGGGAGAGCTCACCTGCTGCTCTGTTCCTGCTCTTTGGATATTCTGTGTGGCTACTGAAGAATGAGTTTCAGCTGACTGTGTGCCCTTGCCTGGTTTCCTCTGCCCCTATGCTCATTTTCTGCAAGAGTCTAGATATTTCAGTGGTGAAGTTAACTCTTCTATCTTTCTTGGTTTCTCAGAGCGCATTTCCAATTCAGTGTCCATCAATTTCTTTCAGGAAGCTTGCACTGCTGTCAGATCATGTCCTGGACTATAATCTCCTATGAATTTGTGTAACTCATTTGTTGTGGTTGCAATGCTCCAGACAGTTATTTGTCTTCAGAAAGAAAAGTTAGTGCATAATTATTTATTACACAATATCACAAATCCCAAAGCAATATAGTCATATACTTTCATAACAACTTTACAACTTTCATTTCTGTACTGGGTTTCCTTAGCAAGGTTTTGGCAGCAGGGGGTTGCAGGGGTGATCTCTGTGAGCAGAGCCAGGCAGCTGCTCCATGTCAGATCAGTGCCAGCTCCAGCTGCCCCAAAAGCAACCCACTGCTGGGCAGAGCAGAGCCATGAAGAGCACTGGTTGTGCCTCTGGGAGAGCAGACTGAAGAAAGGGAAAAATTGCTGCACAACAGCAGCTGAGAGAGAGAAGTGAGAAATGTGAGAGAAACAGCCCCACAGCCACCAAGGTCAGCACAGACTGGGGGCAGAAGGTGCTCTAGGTTGGAGCAGCAGTTCCCTGCAGTCCAGGAGAGGCCCATGGTGGAGCAGGCTGTCCCCCTGCAGCCCACGGGCACCATCCAGTGAGAAATGATACGCAGCCAATTGGCTGAAGTTCTCTCCTGCATGGTGTAGGAAAAGCCTCCTGCTATCCTATGTGGATCTGGGGGAGTACTAACTGCTAGGTTTCCTGATGATGCTGAGCATAATGATAAATGCTAGCAGGATTTGGGCGGATACAGAGCCTGTAAAGGCACGCGGTGAGCACAGACAGCTCTTGCCTTTTGTAAGGTTTCCAGGGAACCTTCAAGGTCTGGAGATAGGGATAAATCCCAGCCTCAGTGGAAGTGCCCTGGTGACCGCAGTCTTCTCCTTTTCCATGCTATCTAACTGAAGGTTATTGCATGCATACATTTTGCAACAAACTCTTTTCACTTTTTCATCAATAGATGGCACTAGGCAGTAAGCAAGGACCATTTGTATGACATTTTGGATCAGCAAGAAGACTTCTGTTTCAGAGCTCAGTACCGCATACTTTGTATGGCTTAAGATCATATTTTCATGGATTCTAGTACACTTTTAAATTTTTCTTAATAATAAAGGACAAATGATGAAACAAGAAGCTGGCACTTCTGGTAAAGAGCCTCAGTAACGGGAGGCGTGAAGCCTCTTTAATGCAGATTGTAAGCATGGTCTGCAACTGTGGTTTTATCTGTAAAAACTCTGACCCAATCTTGATTTGTTTCTTTACATCCATGATTTCAGTTCAAGCTCCTTAACTCTGAGCTGCAAGGAACATTTTGAAGTTACTGACAGGCTATATTTTCCAGTTTAATGGCGTATACTGGGAAATACCTTGTGAAAAAGGAGATGTGGAGAGGAAAAGGTGATAGCTGGGGAATCTTTCAATTAAAAATTCCATGAATTATGTGAATCTGTCCTGTGTGGTCAGGAGCATGTGCAGATATATTTTCACTAGGTTTCCAAAAAGAGACAGCTATTATAATCTACCCTAAATCTCTACAGTCTTTTACATCTGGTCGAAGCAGTTAATCCTTACTCTGCAGCATGTGTCACTCACTCTGTAACAGTGTGTTTGTTAAAGAAAAGCAAGGGGAGAGCTGATAAGGTACTTTTAGCTCTTGTAGAAAACATTTATGGACCAGGATTAGGATTTCTTGATGGGATCAAGATAAAGTATATCAAAACCCTGGAAGAAGACACAATAAGACCAATGGGAGCAAATCCTTTTTCTTTGTGTGTGTGTGCGTGTGCGTGTGGCTGATACAAAGGTACAAATGGCTGTTTAGCCCTAGTTAACTTCTTGAGTGTTAATAACCCAGCTGTTTTTGTAGGCTACACATGCAACAGTGTTAATGATCCACAGCTACTTTATCTATGAAAGCTTGTTTTATGTATAAAAATATTAATGCAAATTTAATTTTATTTTTCCCCCAATACCAGATTAACACACAGTACTAGGAGTGGCTGCTAGTACTATATTTTCTAATGAGGCCATCCCGTATGTTCTGATCTCTAGGGCAGCATGATCCAAATGCTGCAGCTTGACTGCATGCCAGATCACAGGCATGATGCAGAGTGTAAAGGAACGTGAAGGCAAAAAAAAATAAAATAAAATAAAATAAAAAAATGAGGAGAACAATGGAAGGTTTAAGTTTCAAATTTCTTTAACTTGCCTTCTATTATATTAAGGCAAAGCACTTTGGCCTGTCTGAATGTACACAGGGCATGGAGAGAACTCTGCCTTGGCCCAGAAGCTGCTCTCTACAGTATATGTTAAGGACTGTCCCAGCACTGTGATTTAATAGCGAAGACATTCTGGTGCTATAATAAATGATGGAGATCAAGCAGGCATCAGGAGGTTCCTTCTTTTGCTTATACTTGCTGGATCTGGCTCTCCTCTCCTTCCTGTACAAAAGAACTACAAGCACCAAACAGCCTTATTTTGGAAGGAGTATGCTTTGCCACAGAAATTGATTGCTTTTAAAAATAGACTCGCAGCGCTCGCGAGGGAAGGAATAGCTGTAGATGCTCTACGTTTGGACTGCAGTCCCACCTTTAATTATGGTGTCTCACAAAATTGTAATCTCAAAATTAATTCAAACTGACTTGGAAAGGGAAAATTGTCATGCAGATTGAAAGCTGACTGAGATACCATAAACAAAGGATAACAGTAAATATAAATGTACCTCATCCAAAGCCAAAGGCTAATGGTGATTCTGAGCACTGACATCATTTAACAACTTAATGAATGACCTAAAATGAGGAGCAAAGGTTGTCATTGGCTCTTGAATGAATCTTAGGACTGCAGCAGAGAGCCTCTAGAGTTAAAATGTAAAGTTGCTATGCATCCTGAACTGCGGCTGGGGGCTAGTAACTACTCATCTACTTTGCACGTTGAGTATTAGGAGAATATTTTATCTTGCATGTGGCAGTAGGTTACACTGATAGATATTCACTACTGAGATGTCTATGTACTGGCAATGAATGCAAACACCGAAAAGTACAAAGAAAAAAAATGCAAACAGGAATAACAATCTGATCATAAATCTCATCTCTCTTTGTTTTGATCAGGAAAACAACAGAATGTGATTCAGTAAAATTTAAAGTAAGATACTGTAGAAGCAGGTGGGTCCAATTTAAAGTATATTCAGTGGGACATAGGTATGTGGGAAGCACCACAAATGAAAGAGACAAGTGAGTGATGGAAGACAGCAAAACCACTGCGGCGAGGGGCTCATAAGTTCAGGCTGGGTACATGACATTTCTATTGCAAAACAAATAATTCCATGAAGTGACCAAGGTATATTCTAGGCAGAATATCTCACTTTTCAGTATGTTCATTTTCTGAAATGTCTAAAACATTCAGGTATTTTACAAAGTAACTGAACTTTCTGTTAAAGTTAGGCTGTTCATCCTGATGCTAAGAGCATCTTGAGGTGCTACAGCTGTGAAGTCTGTCTAGAAACCCCTCCCTCCCAACATCTGCTTCTATGTAACCATTTTATTTTAAAAAAAGCAAAACTTTTCACTTAAACACAGGTTGCAGAACTGCATAAGCCTTGTTTCCTGAGGTAAGCAGGGAAAAAGTAATCATAAACTGCAAAAAAAAACCTATGTACATGTCTCCAGATAATTCTGTAGGCGAGCAAGAGCTAAGTGAGACATAGCAGATGAAGAGCCAGAGGAGCACAACTTTGTAGCCTCTGTTCAGTTTACAGCATGCATGGACAGAGTTTGCTTATGCATGCTGGAAAAATGCCCTGAAAATTCAGAATTCATGCAGAGCCAAGGAGTGTGACAGAGGTCAGTTCTGTCAGAGACCCGATTTCTTGGCATTGCTTAACCTAAGCCACAGCATAACGCAGTGATGCTTTCCAACTGACTTATGCCAGAACCCTTTCTATACGGAGTTTTCCCAAAGCTGTATGAAGCTATAGAATAATCTGCTATAAAATAGCAAGGGAAACAATGCTAGAAAATGTATTATGGGACAGGGGATTGGGAGATAGTTATTTCAAAGTATCTGAACTCTGCATTTGCAAGCAGGCTCATGGAAAATCCCCAGGAGATCACTCTTCTCCCAGTTACTTTACAACTTGCAGATGCACATGCCTAAGAAGATGTGGCATTGTTTGGTAAATCCAGTAGCTGAAGTTCGAACTTGCCTCTGAAATTATGCCCCAAATGTCTTTCCCTTAACCAGGAGAACAGAGGTAATGGAGAGATTCAAGATAAAGATGGTGGTGTGGCACTGAGCCAGAATGTCCTGCCTGATTCGGAAAAGCCCTCCAAAACCTACCTCTCCCTCCCATGATATCCAAGAAGCCTGAAAAAATCCTCTATCCAGCTGATGAAGAAATCTTGAAATGGTGCCCTGTCCCCACTTGCTAAACAGATCTACAGATAAGCAACAACTGTTTCTTTTGTGAATCAAACTCCTTGACACTAAGCGAAGTACTGCAGTTGGTCTTCCGGGAATTAAAGGTATTTACTGCTGATGTTGTTTCTAAGTAGCTGTTTAAGGGTTTCAGATAGTAAGACCATTGATAGCAGACAGCACCATACCAGAACTTTAAATTCTCCTTGCTTTGAAATTTGACTGCTTGCTTGGGTGGATGGAAGAACATTTAGCTTTCTGCTGTAAATATACTTTATGATTAGCATTTTTAAAGGAGAAAATGCAAAATACAACACAGCAACTTCTGATAACTTTATATAAACAGCATTAATCAAGTGCCTTCTGTACTATCTTCTCTCTTTTATGCAGCAAATTGGTCATTATTTTCATCATAGAAAACATTCACAAATTTTCTGCTACGACTTTTTACCTATATTTTTTTAAATGCATATGGTTTGAGTTCCATTTCAATGATCCTGACAGACATCTAGGACATTTTGAAATATTTCCAACCAGTTACTTCTTTATTGCATAATATCTCCCCAGAAAAGAATAGAGGCTTCTGCTGTACTTGCCCTGGTACTGTAGATGATGTATAACCTGATTAAACCTGCTAGCATGATGCGCACATGACTGGACAGATGCTTTGATTTTTGTTTTTCTGTCCTTATAGAAACTGTTTATGCACAGGTCCAGCAGCTGTTTAGAGCAGCTTACACAAGAGAGGTATATGCTTCTTTTTGTATACCACTATGTCTTACGTACTGGAATGAAAACACATCTTTGCATATGCCATATACCACTACTTGCAGAGCAATTTAGATGCTTCTGAAAACACTTTATATCCTGAACTGAGATCAGTGATGGTAGAGGTGATCTAGGAAGGTCTGGGAGAGGATATCTGTACCCGTGTCTTGTTCAGTGGATCATCAAAGGATCAGGAAAGCAGGGAAGGAGAAACTGCCCTAGGAATTATAAGCCTTCCTGTAATATACTTTACTTATTATACCAGAAGCTAGAGTAGAAATGTCTTTATTCTGTTCCATAGTGAGGACAAGTTTCTTCATTTTGACAACCTTTTAGATGATCTATATACTTGGCTTGCTATTGGACAGAGCAGGGAAGAGAAATAGATTTTGCATAAGCACATGTCACCACAACAAAATTAGGCTGTTAGGGGTTATGCTCAACTCAGAATGATGGCAAAATTATTAAAAAATGCATCCAGTGAAACATTGGTTGTGTCATTGTATTGAATGGTCAGAGCTTGCAGAAGCTCCTTTGCCCACTATTTTTCCTGGTGAAAGAAAAATAAAGGCAGGAAGATAGCTTTAAAATTGGTATATAAACCAGAGAGGTGAATGTGATGTGTACTTGTTCTTCTGCTGTTGTAGTTCTAAATTTTAGAGTAAAGAAAAGTATTTATTTTTCACTAATTTATTTACATGTTTTCTTCTCTTTTCCTCTCCTATCCCAATTATTCTTTTCTTTTTATAATGCTCCTGCTAAGTACTTACAATCCTGTAATCTGTTGCCACAGCATTTGTACAGCTCAAAAGAAAACATTACAGAATTGTCAAAATGTTTTCAACTTCATTAAAGATGACAACCTGGTAATCAGCTATGCAGACTGTATTACCCCAGTTACAGAGAAATCTGAACTATTTTCATGCCATTAAATCATCCTAGCAGCAACCAGCATATCCAGAGTTGAGTTGCTCAGATCATGCATTCATGTTCGCTAATAAATTACTTTGAGAGAACTTGGAATTTGCTTTCATATGTCTCTGTGGAACAAAGTCTACTTCAAAACCACTATTTGAACTAGTGGTAGAGTGTCAATGTAGTTGTGGTAAGTTTACTAGGGACAACAGGTTTTGAGGTAAGATCTGAGCTGTGTTTCCACTGAATTTGAGAACTAAAATTTGTCAGAGACAGGAAGTCCTGTTCAAAAAGAACCAACTTTGCATAATTCTGTTTAAATTTCATCTTCATTTGACTAAAACTGTGGTCATTTGGAAATGTTATGTGCCCACAGATAATAATTTTGGGTTTTTTTTTTCCGTAATTCCACCAATACAAAGCATAGACATTATAAAACATTAGAGAAATGTTTTGAAAAAGTGGAAAGACTTAAACTGACACAGCAGGTGAAAAGCAGAGTGGTCAAGGAGAAGGAAGTAACACTGGAGAACAACAATAACATGACACCCATATTAGTATTTCCTTTTTTTTCCCCTTCAAAAAGAAGAATCTAATCTAGACCTTTAGAACTAAAACAAATGTATTTTAGGCAAGGTTTGGTTGAACAAAATAAGTGGCCTGATGCCAAGTTTGGAGATGTTCATACAAGACTTAAAGTTTAGGATGGAAGAGCATACAAAGGTACTGATTAGGAAAAAGGGAGACTAGTCAGAATCCATCAAGGCCAGCATTACTGACAGAGTTGAACCATGGGAAAATAGACCAATTGTTTTTCAGGTACAGGCAAGGTGATATTTTCTATAGAAAATAGAAAGGAAATAATCTGAAGGTGATGCAAAGAAACTCCTTGGAACAATTTAAGAGATAGAGTCAAAGAGATAAGCAAAAAAATGTGGTTCTCTGGCATCAGATGAATTTAAATAGGAAAATGCATATAGAAGTGACAAAGTGACAACAGCTGCAGTAGTCAGATGAAACATCTCTAACAGAAAAAAAGAGAGCAGTTGCAGGCAGAGGAAGACACAGTGTGCATGCATATATGAAGAGAGGAAGACAGAAATGAACCAAAGTTGACTTCCTAAGTCATAGACATAATTATGACATACATACAATGATGAGCTGTATAACCAGAAATCAGGCATAAGCGAATAAAGTATGAAGGCAACATCAAGATATGAAAAGCAATTGAAGGAAAGCATGTGATAGAGCACAATCATAGGAGGCATGTAGTTTTTGCCAGACCACATCACTCAAAGAAAACTGCCCACAAGCAGGGCTTCTTGCCAAAGAGCTGATGTTCCAAGGCCAGATATATTTGCTGCTGGCTAGAGGCCTAAAAATTTTTCTGGTCAAAAGTCCTCAAATAAGAAGCATACAAATGCAGTATATCAGTAGCAAGCATCCATCACACTGTGCATGTGTTGTGCTGTGGCTGTGCATGGACTGACTGCTTAGATTTGTCTGGACAGCAACAATTCATCTAGGATTTCAGTACACCTGACAACCCAAACTCATCCCCTTCTGGAAGATGGAAAAGGCAACTGGGGAAGAAAGCTGTGCCAGTGTAGTCAGATAAGAATTTCCATGAAGTGTGTGAGAGCAGAGCATTCTGCACAACATGGTAATAATACAGTCTAGGTCCTTGCATAGTGATAAGCCACAGCATAGAGGTTCAGTTTTGCTGCAAGGCAAATTACTTATGTACTTATGCTGCATATTTATATTACCTGAGTTGGTTTGCCCGAACAGACAGAACAACTCAAAGTGTTGGGCCCAAGCCATGACATTCACATAGTTTACCAGCATACAATCATGGAGGCACTGAGGAAACGCAGGATTAGATGTAAGTGCATGGACAAATACTGTTACCTTGATGCCTGTGTGATAGCTCTGACACCAGAGCCACTTTTGAGAGCATTTGCCTTAACATCAGGAAGCCTGATTTCAATTTTATTATCTATGGTATGCCGACGGAGTTGTCTTATAGCAGAGAAGATTGAGGAAGATTTTCTTAATTTTTTCAAAGAATACTTGATGCCTTCCAAACTCAAGGACTCAGCTCCATCCAAATGCAGTGCAAGTAGCGCTCATGCCATGATGAATGCCACCAGTGGCACAGACCAGTGTGGGAAATGAGCAGCAATGTAAGGCTGAGTATAACTGAAAGGGGGGAAATCTCAGTGGCTGTGGTTACTAGCACTAGTGAGAGCTAATCAGCATAGGCCCTATGGAGCTATTAAGATCAATTAGCAAAACTAAGGAGAATCTCTACGGAGCCAGAGCTACCATACATCTCCCACTCATCTCCCTTTTTCTGCTAATTATGTGATCACACAAGACAAGACCTTAGAAGTATCTCACTTGCCTTTCCTTCCTCTCTATAGCCGAGCTACAGTTTATCTGTCCTAGAGGACATCACTTACAGGCCCTCTTCAGCAACTACAGTCTGCATCTGGACACTGCTTCAGACTGGACAAAGAAAAAGTTAAAGTATACTGCACTACCTGTCTAGAAGACAGCTCTTCCAGAGTATGCCTTCTGGTATATTCTTACAGCATCTGCACAAGTTCAGAAAGAGTGTAGTGAAATATTAGAGAGAGTAGAAGTCCTTGCTATTGACAATCCAGTATATAGAGACACTCAACAAAAACCTAATAGCAGTACTCGTGATGGAGTGCCAACTGAAACCGAATAATGGCAAAATAAAAATGGTGTTGTATGAGTTACTCTGAGCAGGACTTCAGAAAGAAAAAAAACAACCACCTCTGGTCCTGTTTGAATAAAGAGAACACAATAAAGCATTTTCAAATCATCTGGTTCTTGTTGGAAAAATCAGAATCCTTAACTGTGTTGGTTTACATAGCATAGATTAATACAGTTCCCTGTTAAGAAATCCAGTGTAAAAAGCAAAAAGCATGTTATTGGGATAATTTGATGATAGCTTTGGGAACACAGGGGCTACATCATTATTAAACAACAATCAATGGCAACAATAAACGGCAGCAGCAAATTCACTGGATGTACTCCAGGGTACATTCCTAGAAATTTGGGTTAGGACACTGAAAACGTAGATATGTCATCAATAGTGGATGATTTAGTATTTTTGTGGGAGACACTTTGGGGCATAAGGAATGAGAAAGTAGAACAGCCACAGGAAAATTAGACTCAAATAGAGAAGAATTTACCGCTGTCACTGGTTGTCAGCACATACTCTGCAGAATACTTGAATAGATCAGAGACCTTAGAGGCTATATTTGACAAATCTTAAGCTTCTGCACCAACTAGACTTCACACATGATCATAAACCTACTAAGGTATGACTCCAAAGAGAAAGACAAGCCCAGAAGAGAAATTCCTGTAGCATCATGTACTGGTGTTAGCAAAAATGGGAGCAGAAATGCTGAGGAAAAAAACAGAGAGCATGAATGTGATGAATCTTTTATAAAAATAGGTCAGGATAGCTTGCCCAAAACAAGTTCTTGTGACCTATCAGGAGTTCTGGAGTGTAAGAAAACAAAGCTAATCTGGAAAAGGAAAGGAAAGAAAGCAGTGGCACTGAAGAAAACTCCTTCCAGGCATCTGAAAAGATTTATGAATCTGACAACGTTACAGGAAATCTAAGAATCAAACATAATTGATCCCAACTGTGTGTAAAAGATTAGATATGCTTAGGACATGCTGTTGTTTTGCATCTTTTTCTTTCATAAGGCAATAAAAAGTCTATAGCAACATTTGAAATATTTGAATAAACTGATTTTCATTAACCAATTAATAGATATTTCCATTATAGAAACTGCTAGAGGCAGAAACAGAGGCTCTTGCAGTAACAGATGATATACTTTAGAAAGCCTAGGAGCAATGGATAACTTATTTAGAGGGTGTCCTTAACCTGACACTAGACTGTTATTATTACAAAAATATATTTCAAATAGCTTCAATAACCAATGTGTCACTGACCTCCGGACTTAGTGACTCAAAGAGAACATGTCCAAAGCAACAGTGAAGAGTTCACACTATGAACCACAGGACACATTTGAAAAATCTCAAAGCACCAGCATTTCATGTATGTGCATGCACACAGTCACGCTTGCATTGCAAACCATCCCATGGTCTAGCGGAGGTGCACACAAATCAGCAAGCAGTGGTTCTGGTACTGTTCAATATGGTCAATTAAGCTGCTAAAATGCTCCTCTGGAATCAAACATTTCACCTTCACAGGCTTTGGTAAGGAGCTCAGAGCCATGACCTCTGAGAAATGCATGTCTTTTCCTTTAGGAAGCCTCACATCAGGGTGAAATAAAACAAATAACAAACAGAGAAATAAAGTAGAAGTACTATTCATGAAAAAAAATACCAGTAAACAACTTACTTTTCAAAACAGGATTATAAAGGTCAATGCAACTCCAGTGAGATAACTGAACACTCCAGGCTTTATTTTTCACCCTGATTTCTGCATGAAATTATAGATGCTTAGGAGCTGCTCTTGTCCATTTGACCCCAGCAGGTGATGGCCATACAAAACCCATGACACTGAGAACATGATTCCCAACAAGCCACTGACTTTTGGGATAAAACAAACAAAACAACTCATAGCCTACACACCCTGTGGCAGACCTATTATAAAAACTCACAGAACAGACTTTGTTATCTATGTGGGAGAACACACAGACTTTAAAACCCAAAGCATCTGCTGAGGTGTCTCCCCTCTATGGCCTAACTATATTCATTCCTAGCATCCTAGCCATAGTTGAGAACTTGTGGTTTCCTTAAGCTTTATCTGGCCTACGAAAGTTTTCATACTTCTGCTCAGAAGCTTCAAAGATGCATATACTAACAGCACGAATTTTTTACTGTATAAAACAACCTTCCTAAGCGTGATGTCCCATATTCAGAATCACCTTACCTGTGGAAGGAGAGAACATCCCTATGATTCTCTGAACTGCACTGTCACATCAGTTGAGAGGAAAATTGTGCCCACCTGCATCCAATTAAGCAGTGAGATAACTCGTAGTGGTAAAAACTAACCAGACTCACCTGCCTCCCAATCTGCCCTAAAGCTCCTTTTTTTCTTCAGGGATCTTTCCCTGTCATGCACACATTCCTTTTAGTTGTTTATGACCTTCTGATTCCCTTCTCAAGAAGTGAAACAGCATCAGTCACTTCCTCTATGTTGTCCAGGGAATTCAACCTGTGCAGAAGCTCAGGCTCTAACAGCCCATTGTCTTAAGGTCCTCCAAATATCACAGGTAGGATTTAGGGTGGTACTGTTTATTCCAAACACCTTAACGTCTTAAAGTTTGAATCATTTCCCATTACTTTTTGTGCATCTGTGGCAAGTACTGAGCTGGAATCTTAAAGAAGCAGTGATTCTGATGCGATGCATATAGAATTTGAATGCTTAAACTTAGGTAACAGAGTAGTATGTAGACTTGAATCACAGGAGGGTGTACGTGGGAAGGCACCTCTGGAGATGAGTGCAGTCATCTAGAGCAGGATGCCCAGGATGAGTCTGTTTGGGTTTCTGAAGCACGTTTTTCTTTGCATATTCAAGGCTTACATCGTGACATATAGCAATTCATGAACAGGAAACTTCAGAGCTAGTGTCACAATTTTCAAGTAATTACCAAAATTGCAAGTCATAAGATGAAGGGAAGGGGTGCATCTCGGTCCAGGGGATTCTTCACAGCTTATTTACATCAGCTTAGGATTTCTTGGAAAGATAATACTCAAGAGGGGTGATCTGTCTAAAGAATTAAGCTCTAATTCTGATGAATGTGTAATTGTCATGTCAACTTTGCCAGCTGAGCAAAACAGACAAGACGGCCCAACACTCAGCTGATGCACAAAGCAGTTTCAAGGTGTGTTGTCATTTCACAGAATCACAGAGTCACAGAATAGCAGGAATTGGAAGGGACCTCCAGAGATCATTGAGTCCAAACAATAGGTCATACAGGTAGGTGTCCAGGTGGGTCTTGAATATCTCCATAGAAGGAGACTCCACAACCTCTCTGGGCAACCTGTTCCAGTGCTCCATCACCCTTACCATAAAGAAGTTCTTCTGCATGTTAGTATGGAACTTCCTTTATTCAAGTTTTAGGCCATTACTCCTTGTCCTATCACTACACACCACTGAGAAGAGTCTGAACTCATCCTGAGCTCATCCACCTCCCTTTAGATATTTATAAACATTCACCAGATTCATCCTTAGTCTGCTTTCCCCAGGCTGAACAGACCCAGGATACTCAGTTTTTCCTCACATGGGAGATCCTTCAGGCCCTTAATCATCTTTGTGTCCCTCTGCTGGACTCCTTCTAGGAGATCCCTGTCATTTATGAACTGGGGAGCCCAGAACTGGACACAGTATTCTAAATGAGGCCTCATAAGTGCAGAGCAGAGGGGGAGGATCACTTCCCTCAGCCTGCTGGCCATGTTCTTTTTAATGCTCCCCAGGACAGCGTTGGCCTTCTTGGCTGCAAGGGAACACTGCTGGGTCATGGCCAACCTATTTCATTTCTTTGTACTCACTTCCAAAACCACTAAACAGTTCCCTTGCTTTTCTTTACCTTTTCTAGAGTAAACACATTTTATTTAATGTTATACTTTCTTCTATTTTGGGAACTATTTCAGGCTGGCCTGATAAATGCTAAATATTATACTTTTCAGGGTGGGAAGTATCCATGGGAGACTCCAGTCATATCCAGGGCACTTTTTAAATGCAAACTGGTTACACAGTCTGCCAAGCTGGTGGCTAGAAATATCCCTTCCTATCAGCCAAAGTTAGGGAGCAAGCAGCAGGGAAACATGGAACAGTCCTGAGACCCAAGCATCATACCGACTTTGGCACCTAACGTTATTCTTGGCTGACAGTGTGACTCACCAGTGTGACTCAGACCTGCAAACTCACCACGGATATGTGAAAGAACACTCTGTCAGAGCCAGTTCCTTAGTGACACTTTCACTAATGTCCCAGAGCCCCAAGTTCTGCAATGAGACTCTCCAAATCCCTGTGTAATGTATGCTAAAGCAATTAATCTGCAGGAATGAAGGCAGATTTCACATTTATGGCACAGTGTGACAGAATATAGTTGTTTTACAGTAAATCATGACATTTACCTTCTGTAACAATTTTTGCAAGAGAGCAGGCCCTGTTTACACCTAAATAGTTTCTTGGTTGCTATTAGCATGTGCCAAACCTGAGTTAAAATAACGTAATATTTCAAAAATCTTTATTAATTTGAAAGCCAGTGCATTTATTTCAGGCTAGTCTGATCCTAGATCAGAGTTCTGGGATGCCAGTGAAAAAGGAAGGACATTAAGGATGGCAGCTATCACAGCAAATGGGATCCAGAAGAAGACTCTTGTTGTGACTCTGTCATTACATGGCTTAATAATTTGTTTCCATTCTTTTCAGTGCGGTTAGGACCAAAATCTGATACAAATCCATTCAAATTGTATGTACCACACCATGATACTTTGCAATCATCTGCTCCAGGACACTAGAGTACATGTATGGTGCTCACATACACGTGTCATGTCCCTAGCTTTCTGTCCCATTGCCAAACTTCTAAGTAATCCAGCCCTTCTCACAAATTTTCTCTCTTGAACAGAAAGTGTCAGCAGCAAACCACACACGTGCCAGTGCAGCAGATAGCTGTACACAAAAGCCAAAGCCTGACGGTTACCATGGGATTCTCTCATTAAGCTTTTACTAAATAAACTGCATTCTTCAATGTCTGTTAATCTCTGCTACTCTGTTTTGCTCCTGTAATTCTCGTGCCCCCTATGCGAAGGTGTTAATTGTACCAAATTGTGGTGAGGGCAAAAGAGCCGTTGTGCTTCAGCATTTGACAGAGAGATTCCACAGTCACAATGGGTTTGAAAAATCCCTGCTTTAATATCCTTGACAAATAGGCATTGCCATGTATTTTGGAGTAACAAAATAAATGAGTTACTGCACCTGTTGTTATTTATGAATAACAAAACGTGCCATCAAACGAAGAGTGGCCAGCAGGGTGAAGGAGGTGGTTGTCCCCCTCTACTCCACTTTTGTGTGGCCCCATCTGGAGTACTGCATCCAGGTCTGGATCCCCCAACATAAGAAAGACATGGAGCTGTTGAGGTGGGTCCAGAGGAGGCCAGGAAGATGATCAGAGGGCTGGAGCACCTCTCCTACTAAGGTTGGCTGAGGGAGCTGGGTTTATTCAGCCTGGGGAAGGCTTCTGAGAGACCTTGTCGTTGCTTTCCAGTCCCTGTAGGGGGCCTACAGGAAAGACGGAAGGAGACGCTTACCAAGGAGCGTACTAATAGGAAAATGGTAGGGTATTGGAACTAGATGGTCTTTAAGGTCCCTCCCAGCCCAAACCATTCTGTGATTCTATGACTCTATTATTCTATGATTCTATGAATAGCAATAAAGAGCTTTTAAGAAGGAGGGTACTTCATCTGATCTGCTATGTTAATATTAATGTTGGGCAAAGTTCTTGTTTTCAGTGGGACCTCTGTGTCCTCTTGCAGCCAAATGAGGCAGCCTTTAGACAAAAGTATTAAGACACTCTTTAAGATCCGTTTATCGCTCTAGAGAGGTAGGAGAGGCTCACGGTAATGAAGGTGGCTTGGGTCACTCTTTCAAGTGATACAGCCCTTTGTATTTCATGTGAGGTGCTGGATGCCCAGGCTGTGGGACAGGGCAGGCTCCCTGGGCAAGGCCTTGACTCTGCAGAAGTGTTAACTGCACACTGACATCTCAGGAGAAGGATTTCTGTCCTCTTGTTGTACACAGAGCAAGATATCACTGGCTGCAGCGAAATCCAAGGGAAGTGAGCAAACATTTTAATGCACATCCTGCTTCACTTAAGCCAATTGTATGAAGAAGGGTTAGTTTTACACTTAGTTCCTCATACAGTAGGTCACAAGTGATAGGTCTTTCCCTCTGCTGTCCAAATCTCCAGTGTGCTTCATATAAGTCCGAAAACAGCCAGTGGTAGGGCTGCTCCCCACTGGTGGCTATGGCCCTTTCCAGCTACCCACCTGCCCACATGGGCTGCCTGTGCAGGCCCAGCACTGCTGCACTGTGTCACAACACCATGACTCTGAGCCTGAGGCAGATATCTGAAAGCTGGGGAAGGAATCATAGTGACTCACTGCTGGCACATTTCTGTTAACATGTTTATTGCTTTCTTTGGGATCTTATGAGAATTACCAGTGAATCTGGGTAACTGACAAGATCTTAGTTATAATTAGTAGCAGCTTCTCTTCTGACAGTCAGGGAGGGCTCACATCATTTTTCTTAAGGCAGAGTTGTTGTACTCCAGGGAGGTACATTAAAGAACACAATTTCTGGCAAAAAAGCCTCTCCCGCTTGCTTGGGACAGATGGGATAGGACGGGATTCTGAAGTGTTGGAGTTAGAGGGTGATGAAGTATTGTGCAAACTGTCACAGTATGTACGCTGTTGCAGATCAGAGTTATTTTTGCTATTGCTGACATTCATCCATTACATCAGAAGCTGAAATAAAAGTAACTGGTTGCAAAATAAAAATGCCAGAGCAGATGTGGATGAAATTTCTTTTTCCCTGCAAGCTGTGAAAAAATTTCAGGGACATTAGCAGAGCGTAAGACATGAGGAACCCTGAAACACAAGGGCTGAAACAAATTAATGTATTTATTTAGCTTGACATACAACATATACTGGTCCACAGGGTCCAAACAAAAAGAGCACTGGTTTTCAAAGGTCTTTCTGTCTCATTTCAAAAGAATTTAAAATGAAAATAAGCATTAGTGGGGCTTTTAAAAAAAGGCCTAAGAAGTCAAATGGCCAAGAAGAATTGAAGACCCATTGACTTTCAGTGAGACTGAGGGTCTAGTTTGAGGTTAACTCTCCTCACTGATGTCACATAAATAAAGTACCTTGGACTGTGGAGCTCAGCTCTTTAAAACTGTAATCAACCCTATAGTGTTTGAGAAGGCTTAACCCAAGGGCTCTTTCCGATTCAAATTTCCCCAGAAAGTCTTGTGGTTTTACATGCCAGTAGGTCCTTCAAGGATCCACCTGGTCTCTCTTTCCAGCCTCAGTTATAGACAATACAGATGAAAAATGAAGTTCAGAGAAGAAATAACTCAGGATCAAAAATGAGTAATGAACTTCTATTTCATAAGTCTATAGTTTGTTCTCTTGTGAAAGCAAAGGTGATAGGACTTGGAGATGATCTGGGGGAGTTAGTGGTCAACCCAGTTAAACACAATTTAACAACCCAAGTTAAACAGACCTGCTGGCTTCCAGGGCTCAGGACTTGTTTTCAGTGCAAACAGGCAAACAGGTCTGAGCTTGGGGATGGCTTTTTGGGATCAGTCCTGATGGCTAACACAGCAGTCTTCTGGTGTTTTACAACACTTTCACATGAGTTTTTTCTGTGATTACCTCTGATTGTTATATCAATATATAAATAAATAAAGCAAATAAGTATACCAATAAACAGTAATAATAGTAATAAAACACTAAATAGTTATACACGACTCAAGATATATTCACATCTGTAAAAGAGGCATGAATAAATTCAAGTTCAAAATGCGACATCGCTGTTTTCACCTAAGGTTTATTTTTCAGAAATACACCCTCTCTATACTTTTCCTAGTATAAAAATTTTGAAGTGTCAAAACTCCATCCTCTAATAGATCTATTTAGCAAGTGCAATGTCTCTTAAGAGCAAGGCAAGATAGAGATCTGCCTCTTCAGATAGAAAAGCTGGAGCCAAGTAAATTTCTGACTGTTTCTCCTCTGAGAAAGGCACGATCTGGGTTAAAACAGTGACTCGGGAAGAGATTTGTGCAGCTCCAGATGTACTGCACCTGCCTGGTGAGGACAATGAGGCCTCTTGGCTAGGACCACAGGTCATCTCTGGAAGTACTGGTGTTAAAGGCAGGGTGCTGGAGCTCGGGCAAGAGCAGAGCAATGAGCAGAGCGGGGGATCCTGCTGTCCTTCTTGTCCATCCTTGCTTGAGGTGCGTCTCCACTCCACATGTACCAGGAGGTGGCCCTGCTCAGGTGGCACAGCACCTAGGGACACAGAGATCCTCCTTAACTTTAACTGGTGCACACCTATGGTCCAGTTTAATTACCCAAAATGCAATTGAGAGCTGAGACTGTCCTGGTCAACAGTCTCGCATGTCCACGTTTGAGAAAGCCAAGCTTGAGAGAACAGGCATGAGGAATAAATGCCAGCTTCTCCTATATTTCCTTTCATTGAGCCAAATATGCATTTGTACACATTGTCTTGGAAAGGAAGCGGCTGTCAGGGTGGAGGTCTCACTTGGACAGAGTTTTGTCAGGAACTGTATTTCAGGCCATGAATCAATGAGAGAGGCATTTCAGAACAGGAAAAACTCCAAACTGAGTGATGTTTCTGGCAAAAGTATTGGATATCCATGAGGACCGGATACTATCAACCTGCCTTTCGAGATTGTCCTTTATCTTTCTGTTTATGTGCAAAAATTTCCCAGCTGTTGAACTAGTTTGCTCAAGGGAAAACTTATCAAGTCTGAAGAGCTCCATGCAGTTGAGCAAGAAGCTAGAAGAATGTGAAAAACTTAGACTGAGAATTGTAGATTACAATTGATATTTAACATTTATTATAAAGGAAAAGAGGCCACAAAGCAGATTCCCACTATGACATGGGCCGAATAGCTATGCGAATGTCTTTTGATTCCTCCTTAACACTCATGTTTTGAAGAAAGCCTCCCAGGGTGCTAATCCTCTGGAGTGATACTCATTCACATGAAATGAAGAAGAGTGGGAATGATAGAAAGATTTTACTGGTACAAATGTGGTAATGAGCAAGTCATGTAGGTCCGTGCAAATGACTATAGATATATTTTTCACCATACCATGCATTTCACAAATACTGAGCATGAAAGGGGAAAAAAAGAACCCAGACATTTTGTAGAGCCATTTAAAAGTTATTGGAGGTAATTGCTGTGGCCGTTTGTTTTTCAAGCAAAGCAAATATTCAGGCACCTTAATTGTGAAGAGCAAGATGTGGTCTCACTGAAACAAACAGCAAAATTCCTAATGATCTTAATGGAGCTGGCATCACTACAGAGGTTAATTCTGAGTCTACCCCAAGACAGCAAACAAAATGTTCTTATTTTCTGTAGACACTAGGGATATTTTCAGAGGGAAACAAATATAGCTTAAATGAGAGGTGAGTCACACAAACAGAGAATGGCAGGGTTTTCTGGGGGTCACCTGCTACAACTCCGGCCCAAGGAGGAACACCCAGAGCAGGCTGCCCAGGACCATGGACAGGATCTGAAGATCTTCAAGGAAGAGACTCTATACCCTCTCTGGGCAACCTGCTCCAGTGCTCCACAATAAAAATGTTTTATGCTTATTAAAAATTGCCTGTATTTCGGTTTGTGCCTGTTGCCTCTTGCACTCATGCTGGTCCCCACTATGAAGTATCTGGCTCCATCTGTCTGTTACAAAACAGACCTGGGGATAGAACTAAATATTTTGTATCTAAGACTGCAGCTCATTTTGCTTTAATGAGCATAACTTCAAATCTGATAGGAAAAACATTTTTGACTGTTGATGCAAAAATAACAACAAAATAGCTAATAACATAAATTCTAGTGAGTATCTGCATTACTGGAAACAATTCCAACAGAAGAAAGCTGGTGGGCGGAGGAAAATGGAAAGACAGGGATGAATAATGCTGGCTAAATGTTATGTGGTTCTCTGAGAACATTGCCTGTGTGTTACCACCACCTGCTATGTGACCACACGCTGCCTTTCTTGATCCCAGGTCACTTTTGCAGATGCAATAGCATCACAATGTCATCATCCATGCAATACAGGCACCATTACTTCTTTAAGTCAGTCAGGGGTATGTGGTATAGGAGTCAGCCCCTTGGTCATATTGACACAATTTCCCCTGACATCTTAAACTGTTTATTTGCAGTCCAACTGCAATCAGACTCATACTGGGATTTCACTCTGCCAGCATCTTAGCCTTTTAGATGAGGTACTTTCAATTTTACTGCCATCATCCCTCTTTGTTGATCCCAACCTAATAGATAGCAGGAGTTTTCTCAATCCATTGGAGAAGATCCTCAGACAGTGTGAACTGCCACAGACTTCTGATCTGCCCAGCATCTACAATTTCATAGTATGTAATCTGATCTCACTTGGCCATTTCCATGTATTTCTTTTGAAGCACATACTTATGACAGTACTTAAATAATACTAAGATCAATAGAATCCCATGGAAAACAATGCTACTGCTGATATTCTTTAAATGATTCTTTTATTGTTTTCCTGGATATAAACTATAAAATATAATGTTAAACCAACATTTATATGATGGTGTCAACAGCATTCAAAATGTTTTTCATGTTAAGTTTCTGTCTGAAGTTTAATCAGGTATCCACATGTCATGCTAGACAAGACCTTACATCCCCGTCATCTGGAGAAAAATGAAAGAAAAATTCAAACAGGAAACATGTCTTGATGGTGATTATACATGAATAGAGTTTCTTGGGACCTGAGGGAAATAAAACAAAACTTTTTTGCTGCTGGTAGCTCTGAGTATATTGCTTTAGATCAGTGAATGTGGGCAATTTACACGCGCGGCGTGCCACATATTGGCATGAAAATATTTGTCAGAAATTGATGAATGAAATGAGAATAATAATGAAGAAAAATGATAGTACACATACCCTCCAGAGAGGAAAATAAACAATGGAAGTGTTTGGTAAATAAATCCCTGCAGAACTCTTAGAAATGACTTACTGATTAATTGAATCAATCCATCAACCTTTTGTGATGGCATCAATTTATAGTTACTTCAATATTGTTCTTCCATAGCTGCTGCTTTAAGTGCCTCTAAAATGTAGTATTTGATATAATACATCTATATGGAGCTATCATAAGTTAATTGGATACTCTAGTGAGATATAATTGGCTAATTTTTTTATCCTATTTTCATATGCATGAGCTTAAAGTAGCCACATAACCTTATGGTTTCTTTCTTTCTTTCTTTTTTTTTTTTCCCTGCCCTGTTATTTTTCCTAAAGTTGTTTGGCACTATTTTTTTTAATCAAATCTTAACTGCTGAGTGGGACTCTGAGATCATTGGGTTAATTGGGTTACTATTTTACTTTGTTCCTTTTTTTATTTTCAATTGAAATGATCTCATTTATTTTATTTAATATACAAGCTTTTTGCAGAAGGGACTGTCCTGTTTACTGTGTTCATACAATGCATCATGCTCATACATGGGAATATAAGTATAAGGAAATGTAATTTTTATATAGAGAAAATTAACACTCTGCACTGAGTCCTCTGAGAGGAAGGATAGGAAAAGCTAAAAGTAGAAAAGAGGAGACACTGTGTATGTGGTTTTGTTTCTCCATCGTGAAATGTACTCAGATAATATTTATGTATGTATACTGCTGAGAGAAATGAGCCAACATTTAGCACAAATGCACATGGATGCATGAATACTGAGAATCTCATGTAAGTCAGTGTAATTGCACACACTTATATGTTCTCCTAGGAACAAAGATTTCCTTTCTGAACACCTGCATGCACAGAAACCAGCCATCCAAATATTTGCAACAGGAAAAAAAATCTGAGACAAATTCGAAGAGACTGAAATGCTAGTCTGATTCAGTCAAAGTGTTCAGAAACACATTTTCTATGAATCTGCTTCTAGTTCACCTGTATCTTTTCTAACTCCAGGTATTTATGACTCTCTGCACTAACTGAACTATAACTTCAGCAAGTGCAATTGCACATTTGAAAATGTTTCTTACTAAGGCCAGTTGAATCTCATGGCATCTGTAACACTGTCAATCTTTATAGCTGTATAATGTGTCTCACTGTATCTTGGGCCTTCGGAGAATATATGTAACCTTTATGCTTCTCGTTCTTCCACTTTTGTACATATCCTCAATGACACCATCCTCCATTATTGTCATCACTGTCATCATGAGGAGAGTTTGAAACAATGGATATGACAAAGAGCAGTACATACTTTGAGGAGGGAATTTGTAGATGTATTCAGGCAGAGCAGGAGTAAGAAAGGGTCAAGATGGTGACAAGGAAAAAAAGAAAGGAATATTATCAGGTAAGGGTGACTCAGAAATGTATGGCAGTACAGGAGACCATCGAAGAGTATAAATTGAATATAAACACACTTTTTCATGTTTAGCTCCATACAACTTGCCAGCAGGATGAAGACAAGGCTGGGGAAGTAAATAGGTAAGAGATGATAGCAAAGATCCTCTTCTGCTGGTGAATGTGGAAAGTCTTGCCTTTGTCAGGGTGATTTCATTTTGAGACAGAGATGGCCCCAAGCAATTTTTTGAATTTTCAGGTTTCACGGTCTACCAAAATACTTAATCCCAAGGCTTTTGGAAGTTTGGAACTGTCTTCTACTCAAGAGAGAACATAAAAAAATGTGCTTTAATTATACTTAAAGGAAAAACTACTGATGTCAACAGAATTTGGAAGCACCTTGTAAAAGACATTATCTGTCTCGGTTTCTGAGATAAAGGAAGAGAGCATTTTGAGAGACCTCTTTTGTATCTGTGGAGGAAGATGCATAACAAATGCATGCATGACACTACTTAAAGCGCCACATTCGGTACAATATCCTTCCCTCTCTCCCACCAGTTATGTAAAGGTCACAGATCCAGCTGACTGCAACAGTTTCTCCTGGAAGTCTGAACACAGGCACTTGTCAGGACACAAAACCAAACAGAGCCAATTCCTCTGATCCATGGGAGATGAAGTGCGATAGTCAATACAAGAAGGAAACTTTTTTCATTGACTCATTCGGTGTTGTGCCACCTCTTTATGAGAATGAGCAACTGTAGTCTAAAGGGCAGTTTCTTCTATATATGGTAATTACATTTATTATTGCACTTAGCTTGGAGCGGATTGATTAGCCTGACAACTGATCTGCATCATTCTCCAAGGAACAGTGGACACAATACCTTCTGCAATACTCCTACCTATTGGTTCTTTAACAAAATCTCATTTGCCTTTAGTGGTTGTCTCCAATCCAAGTGCACTATAAAGAAGCCAGATTTACATTAGCTAGAAAACAAAATCAGAAAGCTTATCAGTTTGATCTCATGTGTTGAAGAGACTCCTCAGAGTAAATAAGAAAGTAAAAGAAAGAAATAAAATGAAAAATATATATATATATATAGCCTATTTGTGGGGCTTTCTGCCTTTGGTTGGAAATTCAGATTTGGATTTGGATGAGATTTACTCAGAGACATCCTCTGAATAATTGCATTCAAAAGAAAACCGAGAACTGGAAATAAAAGTATTAAAAGCTGGAAGGCCTCATGCTGTATTTAGTTTTGTTTTGCCTGCTATCAGTGTACTCAAATACAAGGTGAGAGTGCAAATGGCTAAAACCTTCAGAGACTGAGTTAACAGCACTCCTATCTGGAGACAAGCAGGAATCAGTAGACATTGCACCAGCCTTTTTCAAAATGCTGTATGGCTCCCGACTTTTGCAATCAGTACTTAAACTGAGCAAGTAGAGCACAACCATTTTCTCCTTACCTGACTGAAAAGTATCACTTTCACTAAAATTACAGCATAACAAATTCCTACAGGCAACAATTAACTCTCTTACTAAACAATAGTATGAAGAGAACACAATCACGTATCTTGAAATGTGTATGGTCCTGCTCCACCTTTATTAAAGCGCCTTAGGCAAGCTGTCAATATATGACAGCTCTGTAAAGGCATTGCCTAAGACAGGATTTCTTCATTTCAGTGTAGGGACAACGAATAGCATATAAAGGAAAATGAATGCAGTGGAAATATTAATGTTACATAGCTCCCTCTTAACAAGTATTACTTCTGCTGTATGTATGTACACTGTTGGCAACGGTAAACTTATCATATGCTTAAAATTCCCAATGAGTGGGCAAAAAAAGATGCTTTTTAAGGGAAGAGTCTATTGCAGTCAGCCTTGTAAAAGAAACCTTTTAGTGTCAGTGATAATGAAAATTCTTGCTACCTATGACTGTGTTAAAATGGTGTCCTGACCTGGCAATTTCTATTCAGAGTTGTCACATCCATGCACTGCACAGATCAGGACTGTCATCATGTAAATGTAATAGGATTCTTTATCCTGCATTGTTACTCAGCTGGGAACAGTAATTCTAAGTTTCCTGTAAGTTGTGAATAGCAGCAAGGGGCCATGAATAGCTTGGAAACCTATATTTTTTCCATTTATTATTTTAAATGCAAATTACACTAGTAAGTCAAAAAAATCACTTTTGTTAAAAATACATTCAGAATTAACAAATGCCAAAAAGAAAAGAAAAAAAAAAGACACATTTGGATTGTATCTCTTGTGTTTTGAATATTTAAGTTTATAACAAAAGCCCAGCCTAGAAAAATAACATTCTTTACTGGATTTGAGGAGGATACAGTTGTACAAATCAAAAATGTTATCCAGATATTCTCACCTTACTGTGCTCTAAACTGCTTCCAGAAGAGATCTGTCCACTAATCATTTAGTTTAGTAGTCAACAGTCCTAATTTCCTTTTAATGGTGGTGCTCAAACTGCAACTTAAGCAAGGTCATGAATATAAACTTCATACAGGCATATATTTATATATATATGTAATCCACGTGTGAGTGTGTGTGTATCTACTCTATATGTAATATATGAATAAACAATTATCATTGTAATACGTAATCATTAAATGTGCTTCCTATTTCCTAAGCACTCTACAAACATAAACAATTCAAACCTCACACAAAATATGTGAGGCAGATATTATTCCCTTTATATAGACGGGAAGACTAAGACAGAGAAATTAAGGCCATTTGTTTTTCTAAATTAAAATTAGGCCTAAAAACTATTTGTAGATGCTTCATTAAATTTTCTGATTTCTAAAATTGCTAACTACCTGTAGTTGCCATTCTGTGGGAAATCACTGAAAGGTATGAAAAATTACCTGCTCAAAATTGGATCATCAGTTAAGTGCCTAAACTGGTTTCTTTCCATATTAAGAAAATGATTTTTATAGAAACATGATTTTGATTAACTGCTATACAGGGAAAGCTAAAATACCCTGTTACGACATTTTCATTCCATTTAAACCTCTACATTGTGTTTAACATTATACATCTTCTACATTAAATATTACATAAAACTTTCAAAAATTTTCAGCTTATGGGAAATTTCAGCCTGAAACTTGGAAGTTGCATGATTTCCCAGGGACTGGAAAGCAGCTCGACCCAGAATGAGCTCAGAATTTTAGGTACCCAAGTCTGAAAAATTGAACTTGAGATCCAAAACAGCATCAAATGCTCTACTGGATCAGGCCTAAGCGACTTGCCTAATTCATGCAGGAAATAATGAACAGGACCTGGAGCCCCTGGCCCCATGCACCAGACACTCTCTGGATTATGTAGCCCCTCTCAATAGTTATACATGTGTATTATATATTCATACACACACACACACTCTTACATAAATATATATATATCTCACTGAATAAATGTAAGTATAGCTCCTGAACGTGTCTGACCCTTATCTTCACTGGTGAATGCCTGTTCCTCAGTCATTGTCCAGAGTGGTGGTTTGTGACAATTTACATCCATGCAGACACGCAAAGGACGTTGGTTTGTATAGGGATGGATGCGTGGAGTTTGTGCATGGGCTGTGAGAGCTCAGAAGCCACGTGGGCACCAGGGTTTGGTGAACAAGGAAAAGGCAGTCACTTGAGGGCAGCATGAGCACTTCCAAGCACTGACCTTCCCCTTCACCCTCAAAACCTACGTGGCCACCACAGGTGTGGTAGATGTGTGTATTTGCCTGTGCAGGGTCTGAGCAAAGAAACAATGACAATCCAAGATCCTGAAAAGCCTGAGTAAAATATTGGTTTCTCCTAATGAAAGCCACCTAAGTGCTTGAAAATACAGATCAGATTTAGAACAAAACATATGTTCCTAGGAGTTCAGAGTATGTCATATACACATTGACCTACTAGCAAAATTCCCAAAGGCATCTTGTTGCCAACTACGTAACAGCACAGTTTTTTTTCAGCCACAATAATACAGGAAGATAAAATACACATTCTAACACACAACAGATCCCCCAAATATACCACAAAAAGGTCTCCAATATGTCTTCAACTTATCTAGTCCCTTCCCTCCCTCCCCAACCAAAAACAAAAAATAAAATATATAGATCCCTTATGGTGTGATTAGAAAAAAAAGCTCACTTACAGAGAATTTTCAGTTGAAATCAGATATAAAAGAGTAAACATAGCTAGTACATATTCAGTTGGCCTTTGTTGATAGAAATCTGCAGATGTCTCTGTAGTTAGTAAAAGACATTTAGAGATAGCTATAAAAGCACCTAAAGTGCGATAAACAAAAACAGCGGGATTAAGAAGCACTGTTTATGCTGCTTATTTTCAGTAGGTTCAATCATTAGTTTATGTTACCCCTTTCCCCACCCTGACCACCAAAAAGATCTTATTTCTTTTTTTTTCTTTTCTTTTTTTTTAGTCATTATAAACGGTTTGTTTCTTGACCACTGTGGAGCCTCAAAAGTAAAGCACTTTCTGACAGCTGGCAGTTTTCTACTTGGTCACTCTGGAGCCATGGAGCAACAGAGCCTTATTCCCTGACATGAAAACAAAACAAAACAAAGAAAACCACTGACTTAGAAATCGTTCAGAATTAATGGCAGCGTGTTGAGCCTAAAGGACGTTACTTCGGAAAGCTTGCACTGAGTTTCTCTGATGTGCAGTCCAGTTAGGTTAAGGCAAGTATGAACTGTACAGCCTTCAGGGCAAACAACGTGCTGTCTATTGACTTCTGTTGCAAGGTCATCCTGGTATTCTTAGCCTTGTGTTGACTACAGAGACTGAATGCGGCCAGGAGTGCGGAGGGGGCTCCAAAAGCACTGAATTGGCTTGGTTCATGTCTTAATCCAGATGGGCCCCACTGGAGGTGGCTGCGGTCCAGAGGAGCCAGAGGGAAGCACCAGCGCCTCTGCTCTGGCCCTGTGGTGCTGGGAAGCAGGAAGGAGGTCTGGGGCATCTCCCTTAGTACCTGTTAGAAAGAGAGGCTGAATGTGTCTGTTGTGTTTTGTCTCACTGTTCAATCAGCCTTTTTTATTTTTAGCACAAAAACTGGATTTTTTTTGCTCTTTGAAGAACCAGAGGGCAATCCCAAAACATTTTCTTTGACAGGTCCTCCAGCCCACCTTGAGCAGTCTCCATTTTCACTTTGACCTAGGAGAAAGACAGGGAAACAAAGATGCATAAAATCCATCAGAAACATACCTGATTACTGCCCTGCAGCTCTGGTGCCCTTTTGCAAGCAAGTGTAAGCCACCAACCAGTAACAGCTCAGTTGCACATAGGTGGGAGAGGACAGAAAGGAAAAGGTGTTTGCTCAGGCGATCACTTGGTTTCCTTTGGAACACCATCAGAGAAATCAGCACAGGTTTAGTAAACTATTTAAAAATATACATCAAGCAGGAGTAATTAATTATAGTCAGCCACTGTCAACCTAGACTACTGTGCTTAAACCCAAGCTTTCACAATCTGAGGCAGACAAGATGCTGCTGGTTGCTAAGCAAGGCTTTGCTTGTATTGTTGGGAAGGTTCAGCCTCTACTGCCATACCACCAACATCTGCCTCTGATGTTGTGGGCCAACATAATAAAACAGGACGCACCTCTTTCAGAGCAGCCCTGATGTGTGTGTGTGTATATACATGCATATACGTAGGGGTTTGTGTGCACATAATTGTGTTTCTACGTATACATAGTAAGCATGTATGTGTGTATATATTATATATATATATACATATATATATAATGCAAGACTTCTCAGACTTCACAGAATACAAGGAAAGCAAGCTTCACTTCAGGGCTAAGCTGCTTTTGAGCAATTTCTCCAGCGCATTAGGAATCAGCATCAGACATGCATGTTTTTTTTTTGCTTCACTTCTTCTTTTCATGAACAAACAAGTTTATTGTGAAGAAAGGAAAGAAAAATCTCTCTCCCTCCTCCCTACTGTGATCATGCAGTGCAGTCCTGTTCCACAATCATAACTGTGTTTTTTCATTTACAGCAGAATCAGTGCATACAGTGTTTAGTCACCATCTGCGGTCACCTCCCAAGAGCAGAATTCTCTCTTGACAATTGATTTCCATCATCTTATTGTGTTCTCGTCCCATTGTCTGGAGATGAGCACTGGCATCTCCAGCACAGAATGCTGGGAAGCCTGCTTTTTAGGACATCAGCTGTGGCCACACTGCATGGAGATACATGAGCAGCGGTTCTGTCCCGTTAAAATGCATATTCGTTTTGAAGGGACTGTATAGGCTTCTTGGCTTGCACAGCATAGAGCACACTGTTGGCACTTGAATAATAAAAAAGCCATTTATAGCAGGTAGATAATAGTCACAATAAGAATCCTCCCCCGAAACACCACTATTTTATTTTAAACAGAATAAATTAATTTTTTTTTAAAAGAGCTGATTTAAATTAAACACGAAATTGCAAGAGTTGATAAGGACAGTTCTGATTGCAATTCAAAGCCTAAAATGTAGAGAAAAGAAACAAAGTGAGTCTGAATCTAATAATACTAGGCAATTTATGGAAACAATAGTCATAGATAGTCACCTCAATTCGCTATCAATGGATAATGCTTCCTTTTTTTGTAAATCAAGATATTTTTTTCCCTATTTGATTCATTTATGATAGTTTTGTATAACTGACGAAACTCTATATGAACGTAGTGTGCATGTGTAAACTGAGTTGGAATGTTCTTATTGGTAGAGCTTGATTGAAATAGCAAAAGTATTAATTCTTTGGTTAGAGAACTACTGACTGAATAGAAATGTTAAAAAGAAGAGCCTGAATAAATAATTGTAACTATTTAATTGCACATGTAGGTTTGTGTAGGTTCAGTATAAATTCCAAATTAACAAAATGAAGTGCTAACTGTAGCACAACAGGAGAAAGCTCTGGTTGCAAAACAGTGTGTCTTAACAGTTAGCAATTACTAAACACAGCATTCCTTCTGGATAATAATTAAACTGTGCATGTGTAAAACACTTCAAATTGATTTAAATCACTTGGATGTAAATCAGTATGGCTTGAATTGAGACAAAAGTTTGTGTTGATGGAATTCTGTCATCGCAAACTGCTAAATCAATTCATGTCTGCAAGCAGTATGGGGATGACAACTGACAGCCACCACACAACTTTATATACCTTTGTATTGTTTCTGCATATTAAATGATTCAGTAAATAATGGGGGATGTTTTTCTACTTATTACTGAACTACATACGAAAATTTGCATTTTTTCAAAACCTCTATAATCGTTATGAGATGATATTGTTTTGGTGAGTCCTTCAAAGCTGAGGTCATTTGTTCTCTTTCACTTCTATCACATGCCTGACATGCTAGCCAATAAGTACTGCTATATATGGATTAAAAGAAAGAAGTGTTACTGTGCTTCTGACAGTAGCCAGAATATGTAAAATAAACCATCTATCTCCTATTTCTCTTCACTAGCTGCACTCACTGTGAGCCTGAATAGTAAAGCACATAAAGGAGGCAATAAGTTGTCTTTACATTTTCTTGGCCTCTTGCAGGAATTGAGATGGTATTTAATATATTCTTCACTGTCTGTGAATTCAATGATCTTTTCTAGCAGTTGATAAAATCATGGAAATTGCCATACGTATATAACTATATGGACACATATGGGTATAACTGTATCCTGAATGGATACGGTTATATCCTTATGCCTCCATGCGAGTATGGAAGTGGCCTCCGTAAAGCAGATGGTCTTTTCTATTCTGTCCTCTGCTTTTCTATGTCAAATTATTCTCATTATACTCATTCCCAAGGAATGCTGAGCACTGTAAAGTGCAGGTGACTTCAACTAGAGAGTAAAGTCTTTTACATTTTTTTCTTCTCCTTGAGTTCTACAGAGATTAATGCTAATATTCTTTGGTGGTCAAGATCTGTGAGGATCCTTAAGGAACCAAATCCTTCCCCCCAACAAATAATACTTTAAAACATCTTTCTATAGCCTGCTGTTATCATATCAGTTTGTTTTGACTTCCAGTATATATTATTGCTGTAAATAGTGCTACAAGCAGATCAAACGACGGCTTGATTAATTTGACATTCAAATTTGTCACTCAACTGCCTAATGGCCTGCCTACATTTATAGAGCAACTGCAGTGCAAATACATATGCATGCATTCCTAGTGTGCCTCAGCTGTAAACAACAGAAAGGTATTACTAAATGCTGTACTGTAGCAATTCTAGAGGACCTTGTCAAATACCATATAGTCAGAGGGAAACATGAACTGTCTTTGTTTGACTGCTGCTGGGACATGGCAATACTTTTGTGGGATGATTGGACAAAATGTCAACTTATGTACTGATTTCTGTCTCTCAGTTAAGACACCAAAATCACCTGCACTCCAGCAAGAATGCAGATTGAAATAAGGCCGAACATAGTTTACCTGGATTCATCATATATCTCTGTCTCAGCTACAAGTGTAAAAATATCATCTTCTTTTTTTCAGTGGGTCTAGCTTTCTTTCCTGTCAGTATCAAGATGCTCAGTAAATGTTATCTGCTGTTCTGGAAGAAACACTGAGAGCATAAAGAGAATGGGATAATATCTTAGCTAGAGGGCTCCATATGTTGATGCAAGCTATGGTATACTGAGAAAGAAATAGGATTAGAATTGTTCTAAGCACCTACGAGCCACACATAATACTAGGAAGGAAATAACATTTTCTAAATGCGCAGCACTGCGCCAAAAGTGCAGGTGAAAAATCTTCACTTGAGCACAGACAGATGGAAAGCTGAAGTTAAGATGGCATTGGAGATACGTACTATTGTAATTTGAGATTATTAAAAAGCTCCTAGCAAAGCTCCCAAAGGGCCCAATCCTAAGCACTACTGCAGAATTGATTGTACCACTGATAAAGGAATAAATGCCAGTTCCATGCATAAAGCTACTAAACCACCAGTGGACTTACTTTCACTAATCACAAGAAATGAAACTATATTCAAGGCTGTATGGAGTGTGTGTTGGTATAGATACTCTTTTCCTGTGTTCAGGATTTTTTCCTCAAAAGAAATGGTCAAACAAATAACAAAGGAAAAAGTTAAATGCTACTCCCTTGTGAGCTGTTGCTTGCTATATTTTTGTCACATTGGATGGTGATGGTAAATAAAACAGAATTCAAAAGTCTGCAACAGTGAGGTACAATTTATCTAGGCAGTCAGGGCTGTTTTGAATTGCAGTGAGCATCCAGAAATATTTGGATATTATTATTTCTGGCCTGGTCTATGGCTGAGTATAAGTTCCACTGTGAATGCACTCCAGTTGTGTCTGTCTGCTGAGATTTATGTATTTGGCTGCACTTCTAGGCAGGATGGAATTCTCACTCTCACTGGATAAATAAAATACCGGTTTCTATTCAATCCATTTTTAAAAACAATATGCTGCTATTTTTTCTTTCATTATTATTATTTAATGTAGAGACTGGAAATGAGGTACAGACGTGCTTCAGTGAACAGATATCTGTATTAGTAAAGACTAACACTGAATGCGTCCACTTTTTGGCATCCAAGTTTTGTCAGCTGACTAGTTCCTATTAAATGAAATTCTTACTGCCTTGGAGTGGAATCTGCACGAAGGGAAATATGGTAAAATCAGGTACGAGCTCAGTGTTATTTAAACAACTGTGACACTTTGTATCCTGCATAAGAAATCATTATCATGCAACAGAAGAGTAATGCTGATGCTTAAGTGTAGCTTGAATTCAGTTAATCAAAAAGGCTTCTGCCTATTCTGAATTTTTAAGTGATGTCATCTTTCACTTTAATGATCCTTTAATATCAGCCTGCCACTGCAGAACATCTTAGAAGTTGAGTACTTACATATACATGGGCTGTAGCTGTAAATGAGATGTCTTCTGTGGGCCTTGATAGCCATAAGAGTCAAATCCACCTATGAAATCAACTGAAAAAGAAGCAAATTGCTTTCATTAGAAACATCTTTTCAGAATTGATAGGCATTATCATTCAAGAGCCACCCAGCACAGATTATTTTTGAAGGACCCCCTAATAATCTGTTAAAATGAGAACAGCTAATTGTGGTGATGCATAAAAAGGGTGAAAAAAATAAAAGGAAAAAGGCAAAGCTCCTTCTTTATCTTTTAAATGAAAATAAATTTTAAATCACAGAAAGACAATAAGTGATGTATAAAAGTAATCTGTCTGTCAGGAAGAGCCACACATCACTCTTTTTCATGTAGGCCACCTGACTGGAGTACAAAGCAACATGCTATTCAGACATTACAAATGCTGCAAACCATTTATTTGTTAGTGTGAATACATTGCTTCTGACTGTGATTACTGTCTGTCTCGCTGACATACTGTGGTTTAGTGATGTAGAGGAGAAAGCACATTGATCTGACTCTGAGACACAGAAGTTTCTCTGATTCCCTCCTTTGACATTTGGGTTGCGATGCACAGAGGGTTGGAACAATTTATCTGAGCTTCAGAGATGAGACTCCACAGATCTAAGGGAAGCAGCATTCCTCTCGAGGCACTGGAGGTCTGTAGGAAGGTTGCAGGGTGGGTGTTTTTTATTAATTCACACCACTTGCAGTTCCCAATGGTCTTCTCATGTTTATTTTAAACAATTTCCAGGGCAACTCAATCTCATCTGACTCTGAAACCCCTGTTTCTCTTATTTAACACTCTTTTTACACAGGTAAAAGCACACTCTTTGCTTCTTTTGCACCAGGAGATATGACTGTTGGCTTATGGGGTTTATTTGTGGGTACCTCTTGTTCACGAAATAGTGTCTCTCACATACCAGAGGTGAAATTAACTTTACTTTGAAAGAAAAGGGAGAAAGAGTCCAGATATAGAAGTGCATTCTTCATAAGTCTGTACAGTGTTACTGACAGACTGGCTTTGTGTACATTAAAACATAACAACAACAAAAAATTAATAAAATATTTTGATAGAAGATGCCTTATTGCTGATATAAACACAGTAACATTCCCACAAAAATCACAAAACTTAGATTTATAACCTTTGGTTTGAGAACTTTCACACTGGTTCATGTCCTTACAACTTGCATTTATGAGTCATTCTTTTATTAAGATACCCTTCAATATCTACCACAGTTAGCAATACCTTCACATGCACTCAAAGTGTTACAATATCATGTTCTTGTAATCCTCCGTTCACCATTTAGCTTGCAAGCAAAAAGCCACCAACACTCTACGTTGGACCACCACCATTTGTCTCCACTGCAACCGTGGGCACGTTGAACCTGTTATTCACCTTCTTCCATGGCCACAATGACCCCTGCAGAAGTCATTTAGCCAGTTCTGTTCCCTGTGGCAGGATTAAATATACTCCATTCCAGAATGACGTTTAACTAAATTAATCTTTGATACTGGTCATGAAGGAAATTCAATAGTCACTCTATGTTGTCTTTCCATGTGTCTAACTTCCTAATGTCTAATTTAAATGTAATTTCCTGCAAATTAACTACTTTTCTACTTTTTGATCTTCTCTTCCAAAGGATATGAAGACAAATGAGCCATTTTTTTCCTTTTATAACTATTTGAATGTTATTTAAATATACTATTCTTTTCCATTTTTTTCTCTTTCTTTTTTCTTTCCCTTTTTCCTTTTCTTTCTTTTCCTTTTTCCTCTTTCTCTTCTTTTCTTTTTTTTTTTTTCCAAAGGCATCACACTCACACTGAATAATCAGATCTTTGTTTGTATCTTTTGACACTAAGTATAGTTGTAAGTGCTCAAATGCTTCCAATTTGGTTTTATCTGAAATTTTAGTAAACATTTTCTCCTCAATCATCCATGCTGTTAAAAAAAATAATGAAGATAATTATCTCGCTAGCCAAAGTCCCACTAGGATCCCATCTGAAATGCCATCCCAGCTGGTTGATAACTAAATTTCAAACAGAGTTTTAAACAATTCAGCACCAAACATGTAATGACTGTATCTGGACAGTGCTTCACTGGCTTGCTTGCAAACATCTCAAAGGGTCAAAACCTTGCTAAAAGCAAGATAAATACCATTTGCTGCTTCCTACTTATTCACTGTCTGCAACAATCAAACAAACATTATTACAGCTTGATCATGTCTTTGGAAGAACAATACATTTATAGGCAGAGAATGAAGAATTCACTATGAATGTAGTTGAGTGAAATACTAAGCTGGAGGGAAATGAAAAAAACCTCAAATATAAAGAATGCAGCAAAAAGAATGGACACAAGTCAGAAAATATATACGCTTGAATGAGTATCCCACTGGTGTCAATTCATGTCATTTTTCTGATGTGGCTTATATGCATTTGTCCTGCTTTGCATTTCTTGTCATCTTCCCAAGACCCTTCATGCAACTAGTAAATCATGATTAGAAGGCTGTGGGCATTGATGCTCTGTTTTACAATCATGGGGTAAAAGGTCTCAAGGGTGCCTTAAGGGTTGTTTTCAGAAAAGTAAAACAATGTGTTAAAAAAAAGGTTTCTCTAAGTAAAACAAGTTTGTGTGGGTATGAGAGAAAGATGCATACTGAGTATCTCTATGTGCATTCATCTTCACCCTGTTGCAAAAACTAAACACAAACTGTTAGCACATCAGATTGTCAGGTTACAAGACAAGCTCATAAAGCTGTGTTAGGCTGATAGCAGAAGCTTCCATGTGCATAACCAAATGATCACAGAATCACTGAATCACCAAGGTTGGAAAAGACCTCCAAGATCACCCAGTCCAACCACTCACCTACCACCCATATTTCCACACTAAACCACATCTCTTAGTAACACCAGTGACTGCACCACCTCCCTAGTTAGCCCATTCCAGAGCAAGACCACTCTTGATACTGACAGGGCAAAAGACACTATTGAGACCTTGTTGAGACACATACAATGGCTTCTTACATGCAACAACAAACGTGGCTAGGTAGGTAAATGTAAGTAATAGGACATGAATTCCAATGCAAAGAGTTTCCGTAATTTCTTCTTTCTTGCTTCACGGCAGTAGCTTCTCAGTTAGCACCGCAAAGCCTGCAGTGTCCCGGCTGTGCTAAAAGCTCCCTGCGGATTCTGAGGTAGTTTCTTAAAGCATGCAAAATGCTGCCCTTTCTGCAGGCATTTCATCCTGGCTGTGCCTGAAAGGTCACTAGAAGTGTCATTCGACTGATACAGCAGCAGTAACATGAGATGAATAAAACAAGGCTCATTAGCTGCATTGCTACCGAGGCTTCCATCCTTAACCTTATCCATCAAACGCGTTTTTTGACTATTCTATTTTACATTCATCTTACTTGTCACTGTTATCAGAAGTGCCTCTTTTATCATGTTTTGCTCTAGTAAAAGCATGTGTGTATACAAACAAACACAGAATCCCATTCATCTGAGCTATTAGGTTCTGAGATGCTTATTTTCCTAGCTGGATTTAAATAGGATAATTACAGTCCCACTTATTTGTAAAATATATTACAAGAAATTCGGCCTGAGAGTTTTCTTCCTTTGCTGGTGCTAAGGGTCTTGTGAGGAATGTGATGGTGGTTGTAACTGTAATACAAACAGAACATTAGGTTCAATATAGGGACACATTTTCTATTACTTTCTGGAGCTATTTTCCTCCATTTCTGCAGAAGATTTTTCCCATCTTGTATTCTGTCCCCTGCAGTCAGATTGCCCCTTCATACCCAGATTTGGGTGCTGGTAGCCCAGTGCACACAGTGTTTTCTGTGGTCACCCAGCTGCCATTCACATGACTGCTGTTCTTTTTTTGAAACCTTTGCATCACAGAGAAATGGGCTTGTGCACACTCCACTCACACAGAGTCACTGAATCACAGAACTGCTGCAAAGGGACCTCAACAGATCATCGAGTCCAGTCCCCCTGCTAAAGCAGGTACCCTACAACAGGTCGCACAGGCAGGCATCCAGATGGGTCTTGAATATCACTGCAGAAGGAAACTCCACAACCTCTCTGGGCAACCTGTTCCAGTGCTCTGTCACCCTTACCACAAAGAAATTCTTCCACGTTAGTATGGAACTTCTTATGTTCAAATTTTAGGCCGCTGCTCCTTGTCCTGTCCCTGATTAGTAGTTCCCTGGGTCATCCTTTCTACCCTTCTTAAAAAGGTCCTTGACATTGCCTTTTTTCCAGTCAGCAGGGACTTCACCTGACCATCGTGACTTTTCAAATATCATTGAGAGTGGTTTGGCTTCTATACAACGCCAAATCTCATCTTTTCTCTGTGATATTTACCCATGCATAATTAAACAACACTTCCAGTTCAGCATAGCTAACACCAGCACTCTTGGTCACTACTCCCTATGCTGCACAGTGAGCAATGGCACAGCTCTGTCTGTCATTTGGGGTTATAAGTTAGATGTCAGCTTTGGCTTGGGTTGTATATGATTTAATTTCTGAAGATTATTTTTGCATATTGAATAGGAAGACTTTTCTGCCTGTTGACACAGCTGTAACATTTACCCAGGGCTCTTGGTGTCAAACATCATTACTGTTCCTCTTCTGAACTCCCCAAATATGGAGTTAAGGAACTAAAAGGGCAGGGCTTTGGCTATGGTGCTCCTCTCTGCATCCTGCTACTGATTACATCTTCCGTATCACATCAAGCAGAAGCTAAATCTTTCTACACTTAAAGCCTTCTGAAGAGACTCCACATTAGTTTTCCCTTCTTCAATTTTTAATGCTAAGTTCTGCCCCCATGCTGCCAGCTTGACCTGTGTACTTGTAAAATTTCCAAATATTTTCTCTCCTTCTGAGAAGTTCTTCACAAACAGTTGTCTCAATAGCGTCAGTGCACTGATATTCCTGGCTACCACAGGGACTAATGCTTGTTCTTTGTGCTTTCTGCCTGCACTCAGCAGCTGCCTATTGTCTGTTACATAGATTGCAAGCCCCAAGAAGCACGGCTGGCTTTTGTCTTTGTACAGTGTTTGGCATCATGCTCATACTTAAATATATTAGAGAAACTGAAGCACTAACATAATATTAAAATTTTACTACTATATATAATAAAGATGGCATCATTTAAAAAGTCCTATGAACAAAGAAGCATATGTGCATGTACACATGGGTGCTTTTTGCACATGTGCATCATGGCTGAACACGTTTCCTGCATGGTTCAGCACAGAGAGAGAACATGTGGTGTACATGTGAAGGCACTGATTCAGGAGGCCAAAGACTCAGGCCCTGTGGCCTCAGGGAAGCAGTGATCAAATTCACTGCACAGCAAGGCTCCTGTCTGGGATGAAACACATCACTGAGACACTGCTGGTGTACAAACGTCTGAGGAAAGAGTGAGCTATGCACTACTGACAGTTAAAAGCTAGCCAAATTCAGAAAAAAAAAAGGAGGGGAGTAAAATTAAGCTCGTCTTTAATAACCTTGGAAATGAGAAATAGAAAAAAACATATAAAAGAACATATGGAGAAACCCTTGCTCCTGGAGCTTTGCCAGCATCCTGCTACCTGCCTCACTGGTGAAGATACTTCCATAAGCACTAGGGCTGTAGCCTTTCTATGCTGTGAGCATGGCCTGGTGCGTGTTACACAATGCGGCACTCAGGAGGAGGTTTGCTTGAAAACAGTCTCAATAAAGTTTGTTTACAATGATTATCAAATGTTATTGCTTATTGCATTGAGCACACCACAATTTAGATTCATGAAGCACAGATGAAGCAGGGAAGGAGGGCATCTGCCAGGAAATGTGGCTGAACACTTCCTGCTGGCACAAGAATGCTCTGCAATGGCATAAGGACTTGGAGGCAGGGCCTGGCTCTTGCTGTGCAATGAGCTGCCTGCAAGTGCTCCTAGCTCACCCATTTGTCAGGTGTAACTGAAACACTGGGTTTTTAAACCGGAACTTCACGGCATTTCTGAGCCCCATGATGTCCACAGAGGTATGAGAAAGCCCCACACAAATTTCTGCAAAGTTTCTCAGCTCATATTCTGCCCCACTGCCATTATTTCCTTCCTGTTTATTTTTACAGTAGTGAAATTATTCTCTGATATTTGCCCTACAGGGTTTTTTTCCTCCAGATTCTTCTCTTTTTACAATGTTTCTTGTTGGATAAGGTATCCTTCTAATCTTCATTGTCCATGCCTGCTGGATGACAAAGGCTCACAGGTTCTTTTTCTGTGACTGCTGGTGCTGATCCCTGGCTAATTCTTTGATCATCCCTTCTGAGACAAGACATGGTCTGGAAAGGTACTCAGGCTTGTGAAGCCTGATAAGCAACACCTGTTGTCACCACTCTCACAGAAGTAAGGGATTACAGACCATTACTTCCTGTAATTAGGACCAAATGTGGACACATACATTTAATTCAAGATGAGCTCAGCTCATAGTGGTCTGCAGCAGAAAATATCTGGATGAATGTTGCTGAGGGTCCAGAAATTAGAAAAGCCAAAATGCAACTCAGGCTTCCAGGTGGGAAAGAAGTCTAGACAGTGAAAGAGCCTCAGGGAAGACACAAGTTAGGCCATGATCCAGAGCAATGTCTTGGCAAGGTAGAGTTGGCCAATGGAAGGAACTGTGTTGCGGGGGGAGGCCCTGGCCAAGCAGAAAGTAGGCAGGATGGAAATAGCCAGGAGTAGCCAAGCAGCGACAGGAGGCAGGGACAGGTGCAAGGCTCAGGCAGCTGAAAGCAGAAACAGGGACAGAGCAGGCAAGAGCAAGAGACAGAAGGAAATGACTGAAGTGTAACTGCAGCAAAGAGAAATACTGCACTGAAGCTGTCAGAGTTGCCTTTTATCCCTGATAAGTGCAGCCAAGCACCTGTTAAGCTTATAGACCCAGAAATAAGGTTGCAGACAGGTAGGCTGTCGAATAACCTCTCCAAGGCTTGTCCAAACTTGCAGTGAGGCTTGACCAAGACTCAGTAAAGCCCTATCAAAGATCTCTACTCAGCTGCAAGAACAGTAATAATCTGTAGAATATGTTCTAAGCTGGACAGACCTAGCCGCTACCAGGTAACAGCCGTTTGCTTCCAAGTGTTCATACTTGAGTACTGCACACAAAAAAATCTAGCCCTGAAACAGCTTTTGTCTGATAATGCATTCTAGGAATTAAAGAAAATGCGGAGTAGGGCTGAATTATCATAGAGCAAATTAAATCAATGAATCACTAGAATAAAATTGTTCTAAGCCAATTCATTGCTAGGGGCAAGTGATAAAAGGAGGAAAAAAGAAAAAGCAGAGGAAAATAAAAAAGGAGAGGAAAAAGAAAATGCCTGGGGCAGTGGCCTCCAAGTGTGACCACCACACTAATAAATTAGAATAAGACTCATTAGTAGGTGCAACAAAGTGGAGAATTAAAGCCCAAATCCATGAAAGTTAACAACCTAGTAATAATGAAGACTTATCTAGATATTTAAAAGGGAAAGTAATAAGGAAAACTTTAGCAGAAGGCATGCTGGTAAGACGAATTTAGCATGAAGTTTTGTCCCAAGCATGTGGGAAACTGGAGGGAGCTCACATTGGTTCTCAGTGGGACAACACCATGATTATGGACAGGTGACCTCTCCAGAACTCCTAGAAGTGGCTAGAAAGCCTACCCCACCCACACCAGCATGTCAGCACCCCCCTGTCACCTGAGATGTTGCCACCCCTCAGTTGGGGCTGAGCCTGGCTGGCCAAGGCTGGCTGTGTTACACCTGCTCGCTTTGGCTGATCCTGCCAACTAGCAATAAGTGATTCAAATCAAAATGAAGTTTTCCACCACCAACAAAACAGAACACAACAGTCTGCCTGACATCATTTTCCTTGCAATTCTTTTTTTTTTTTTTTTTAACTTTTGCCTGATTTCAAATATGTTTTATTTTTCAATCTGAAAACATTTTTTCCATGTTTCCTATTCAGCTGTGGCAACAATCCAAGAATCTCTTAAAAACCAAGTGTGACTTTTGCTTTCAAAACCATCACTAGTCACTACCTCATTTCTGCCACCTGTTTTACACAGCTATGTAGGACAGTGTTATATATAAGCTGGATTTCTTTGCCTTCCTCCCCACAAATAATTAATTAATGATAAGGCAAGTAATATTTACAAAGCATTTTGGTAGAGAATAGTTCTTTCTTTGTAAAAAAAATGCCAACTGTTCATTCCCTCATTCAGCACTCATGTACTGATCTCTTCCAATACTTCTGTAACATGCCTTTCTTGAAAAGATAAAACATAGGTGGTGAATAGTTAAAAAAAATGATGCAAGGTAAGTATATCCCTCTGGCTGTTACAACACATTGATTTTATTAAGCAGTATTCCATTGTGATGAGCTGCTGGAATGGAAATGTTACTTCCTTCAAGCTCCACATTATGTTATTTAGACATTTTTAAAACTTGAAGTTGACAAGCCGCACAAGAGGCAGTGATGGATGCAAGGGGAGTGGCAGGGAAGACGGCAAGGGAGAACAGAAATTAGCGTAGATGGAGCCAGCAACAGCACCAGTTCCCCCCGTGTGTTTTTATTTATATATTTGCCTCATACCACAGTCCTGTCTCCTAGGGATTCCTTGAACATCAGCTTCATTAGTTACGAAGGCAGCAATCCATAACCAATTTTCTTTTCATGTCAAGCTTGTTCATGTATAAACCTAGCCCTTTTGTTGGAAACATTTGCAATTAATCCCACAAACAAAGAAAATGCAAATTGTACAGTCTACCCTAAGCAACCCTTCTGACTCAAGGTCCTGACCACCATCTATTATACACTAAAATGAATTGAAATTCCCACTTTGAATCTAACCTAATTTTCTAGTGATAATAGGCAAGGATTCCCAGAAGCACCCTATGCATCTTGATAGTAACATCCTAATTTCCTTTCCTGGTAAATGTTTTAAATAAGATTTTAGCACCAAAGGAAATTAACCTTTAAATTAATTGTAATTATAAAATGCCATCACTGATTTTGTCTTCAGACTAATTACTTGCTATTATTTAAACAAACTGCACCTCCTCTGAGCTTTAAGTTTGTTCCTCTCTCTTCAGTGCAGTGCCAGATGATCCCAGATCAGGCTGTGTAATGTTTGCCAAGCCCTGTGGCACCTGGACTGCTCAGGTCCATTTGCATCTCAAACACAGCCAGTTTCAGTTGTCACACAATCCCACCGTAGGCTTTTTCCCAGTACTTCAGTCTCATACTCTGCAGCTCTTCAGCCTTCAGCCTGTGCTTTCTAACCAGCAAACAAGTCTCGTGGGATGCAGAATGCCCTTGATCTGCACCAGCAAGAATGAGATGCTCAACACCTGCCTTCTGCTCTTGTGGAAGTTCCATCCAAAATAAGACATGACTGGAAATAACGACATGAGAAACAGTTTCTGATATTTGAAAAAAGTTGATTCTGTACAAGCATTTCAGGAAATTTCCTGGGTGTTCCTGGTGGTAGAGCAGCTCTCCAAGCCAACTCTCTTTAGGATAACTAGCATGAGGCAGTACCATGGGATTTCAAAGGCTTCCCTCCCTCTGCTTCCATCAGCATCATGACAGCTGAAAGGCATCTTATTTCCCTCCCTTTGGTTTACTTTGGTTCATGTAGCAGTCACTACCCTAAATGAAACAAGTAAACGAAAAAGCTTCTAATTTAGCCACGGGCTATAAATTAGAGAGCACAGCTAAGAAAAACAAGCTGTAGCTTCAGCTTTTGTAGTCTGTTCATTGAATTCTCATTCATGAACGACCTGTTCAACAGCTGGAGAACAATTGTTTTAAACGTTGGCTTTTATTTGTTACTACCTTATTTTGTTCCTATACTTCCTTTTAAACTGCCTGGGCTCTCCTTAGCATTAACCAAACAGATCAGACCACTGATTCATCCTGTTGTGAATAAAGTGTTTAACAAAGACAGGGCAAGATGCTCTTTGGTGTCACTGACTGCAGTAGAATTCCTGATGATCGGTTTAAACTGTAGGCCTAGTTACATACAGCTGTAGGTATGTGAGGTGAATCCCCTTTGTGGCATACTGTGACACCTGTGAGGGGGCCAAAAATACAAGTGTGTTTCTCCTTACCATACTGCCATTCCTTTATGCCAGATTCTGCTTCTCTTACTTTGATTATGTAAAGGGTTTGAAGATGAAGAATCCCCTCCCACATACTAAAAATTAACCACAGATTCTGTAGTATTCTTACACAAACTGAAGGAGGCACTTGAAGATTTTGAAAACCTGTGGTAGCATGGAAAAAATGAAGACAGAATGATTGCTTGGTGCAAGACAGAGGGCACACTACACATATAAATGGTAGGAGCAAAGGTAAAAAACGTGTCTGAAGTGCTGGAACTCCTTCGCCTAAGAGGTTGTGTTTCATGAAAATGTTCTTGGTTCCAAACAAAAGGGTACACGTTTAGGAAGAAAAGCCCATTGTTTGCAACCAAGTGAGACCATAATGAGACCACTTCTGGCAAGTCCCTGAATTGCAAATTACTGCCAGAATTTTCTGTGAACCACAGACCTGCTGCATTCTTACGCGCCTGTACGGCATGTGTATGTCCAAGTAAGCATCAGGTGTTCTTCTTTGCTTGATACAGGATATTAAGCTGGATAGAGCTGATACCTCCCTCCTACTTTTGTTACCCATGTGTAACAGGTAGGTAATGCTGCCTTGGATGTTGCAGCTGTGGGGTCACCAGGAGGAAAGAGACCAGAAAAGCTGCCCAGGAAAGTGACCTCCAGAGTTGCATTTAGGCTCAACCCTGTACAAATAAAGATGGTTTCAGTTATCGGCAGCCACCCCTCAGCATGAGATTCTGTTCCATCCCTGCATCCTTTCTCTCTTCTCCTATCCTGGTTGTCTCAGAATTTACAGCCTTATTGACCAGAAGATGGGAAGAGAAAGAAATAAGAAGAATTAATGCTGAACATTTGCTACTAGTTCCTCTCTGTTTTAGAGATTTTTAAGTAGGGATGGAAGCTGGGGTATTACTTCTCTGTCACGTCTCACTAAGCAGATTGTGAAAAGCATTTGGCACAGAAATAAAGTGATATCTAAGCATATTCTGCACTTCAAAAGTGCCTTTCATCCCAGAAGCTCAAAGTTACGAGGCAACACGCCTGCAAGTTTGTCCCTGTCGTTATTTTCCATTTTAGACAAGGGAAACAGGAGTATGGTGAGCTTAAACAACCTGACTATAGGTGGAAGGCAGGCTGTAACAGAGCTAAAAATAAAAGTCTTTTCTCCCTATTTTGATATGTCTATCAAAGTTTCTCATCTCTTACAAATAATAAATTTAATACTGTCTTCTAAAAGAAAATCTTTTCACCATCTTTGTACTACATAGTCAGGCATAGAATCCCAGAATGGGCTGTTGTTTGGCAGTGAGTTTATTGGCACATAACTGCTATGCTGTATTGCATACCAGGAGATATCCACTGTCCAGGGTATTGTGTTCTTGAATGTTTTCTGTAATTCAAATAGAATCTTGAATTCAAGCTTTTTCAGAGGAGAATAAAATAATTTCAAAAGGTTATCTAGAGCTTTATTTCTGTGTCAGCCACAAATGCTGGGCACAATGGGATATGCAGTAAAAATCTATTTAAACCCAAGTTGCAGTTTCTTTTTCTTTGCTCTTTACCTAGTAACGATGCCGAGAGAAGAGAAGACAGTGGATGTGAAAGTTGAGTTCTTGCTAGTGTGAGATGATAGTGCAAAGGTTGTACCTTACTGCACTCTGAGAACAGTTAGGTCAGATTTCTTCTGTTTGCCTTGGAATTGTGATACGGTAGATAAATGCTGCATTTTCCCCCTTGTTTGGAGCTGCAAAGGAGCATTCTGGATTAAGATTTCACTGTAGAACACAGACTGAGTTTGCGATTATCTTCTGTCATTTGGGCTAAGATTCCTTCCTGACCAGAGCAGTCTCTCTAATAACAGGGCAATCCACTTTTCCTCACCAGAATCTGCAAGGAGAGTGGAGAATTCCCTCTTCTGTAACCTAGGTTTCTGTTTTTCTATTGTTTGCAGACAAAAAGCCCCAGGAGGATGAAGCTTCATTGCTTGCAATCTAGAGTTTTCTACTAAATATCTGTATATTTAATAACATTTTCAGAAATACATTGAATTTACTTTACTAAGGCAGTAACATCTTATAGCAGGGTGCCAAATTGCTAGTGAGGAAATGCACATTAAATGAGCATTTCAGTGTTATTAAAAATAATGTGCAGCTTTTGAAAAATGCAGGACTAATATGATTTTGGAAAGCAAATGAGGTGCTCTGGTAAGTCTACAGCTGTGGAATGCCTCCAAGTAATGATTGTTGCTGACATTTTCATGCTTTATTTTTAATTGCTATAGCTAATAATGCTAATGAACAAAGAATGACAATAGCTTAGTCATACCAGTGGCAATACTGAAAAGGATAGTGCTGAGTTGACAGCAGTCCTGCTGGGCACTCATCTTCCCTTGTCTGTCCCAGATGAGACCTGAGCTGCCCCAAGCTTCAGAGGTCATCCTTCCTACACAACCACAGGGAACAAGATGCAGAAGGACCACCAGGAGTGGCAAACCACTGACAAGAGAAGTAACTGGGTGAAAGCCACCTTTGTCTGATTCTTGGAGATAGGTACTACGTTTTGGCTCTGGTGTGCACAGTGTTGGAGTAGGATTGCTTGGGATTACGAGAAGGAAAGCAGCTTTCTCTGTAATTTTTAATGTAGATTTAACCCAAAGCATGTTGTTCTCATGAAAAGTAGTGCAGACTTGTACTTTGATTTACAGGGTTTCCTGCTGGATTTATTTGGTGTGTGAGTTATTAAAACCCCAAGGCTTGCTGACTCAGCCTTTGTTATGACCCTGATTTGATCACTCTATTGTTCCATTCTTAATCCTTCAGTGAGGTTAGAATAGTTAATCTAGTGAAATGCTTGCTTAATTCTACCCTTGCTCATTTGCTCTTTTAATAAAATCTGCATAAAGAACAAAGCGATATTTATTATTTCAGCTTCCAATTGCTCTGAGAGCAAAACTAATTCAGCAGAAACACAACTTGATTGTGTTTCTACAGTTGAGACTCCATGCCAACAGGAGATGAAGCACCTTCTCTTTTCCAGAGTAATGCTGATAAGCTGATCTGTTTAAAGTTTGGAATGCCCCTCTGTCTGGCTATTGGAGTCAAGTTGCTTGACTTTTACTGTCGTCTCATGTAATGCTGTCTACTCCTGCTAGCTCAGTGTTCTTGTCTCTTACACTTCTTTTCTGGGCTGCTGTTGGCTCCCATGACCCATTAGCAAAAGAAGAAATGGAACTGAACATACAGGTGTTCACCAATTCCATCATAAGTAGCAAAAGGCTTTTTCTACTGACACTGTCTCATCAGATGGTACTTAGGGCTCCTTTGGAGTGTTCTGATACGGTTGTACTTATGGTCCTCTGTATTTGGCAGGAGAGCATCCTATTCATACAGTTATGGATGGCACTGAGAACCAGAGATCCAGAGTTCTCCTATGATGCCTGTGAATACAGAGGTGGTTAAAAAATGAGGGTGTCCTTCTGTTGTTCTTCATAGACCACTTCAGAAGCTGGGAAAACAGTGTGGAAGAGTTGCTTTGTGACCACTGGTCCTCCTAGAGAGTCTTTCAGAGCTGACACATCTTTAACACTATGAAGGAGCACAAGCAGCCAAACTGCATGCAAGCAAAAGACCATTCTCACCCCTTGCCAGGCATGGATGCTGAGCAGGGGTTACGGACAGCACAATAATTCCTGCTGCACTAGATATTCAGCAAGTCTGTGGAAGTGAACACACCGTGGGCAGGAGGGTTGTCTACATCCTTCTGTGCTACAGAGCTTGCTTCATAGCTGCATGCCAGATTTAGCACCTTGAAATATTGTAATGTTAAAGCTGTCTTAATTTCTACTGGGAGTACTCCCTGACGAGGTTTAGTTTTAGAATCTTTTATTCCATTTAGATCTGTTTTCTTGAGTTTTCTCTCTCTTTTGGCAACATGTCATTCTGTTGTGCTCCTCTGTGAAGTATCAAATCCCTTATGGATGCCATGCTACTTAGTGTTTATATTCGATAAGAAGTCACCTAAACATACCTTTTTCAGTACTTTCACAGATGGAGTTGTCTCATGCAGATTAAGCAAGTGTGAAGGAGAAATTTATGACACCTCAAGGGGCCAAATCTGGTCTGAGAGTTATTACTGCATAGGGATAACTTAGCCACTGTGAAGTTCCCTTTCACCATTTTTTCCAGCCAAGATTCCAAAGCAGTGAGACCACATGGCTTGTGGCTGTGCTGGGCTGAGCCGAGCTTTGTCCCGGTGCACCAGCAGGGCTCTGACAGGCCATCAGGTTAGATCACTGGCAGGGAAGAATGGCCTGGTGGAGGTGTGCTAACAAAGTAATAAAGGTCTCAAAGCAGGCAAGACAACCGCAAGAAAAGGTTCAAAGAAGCATGACAATCTGTGGCTTCTGAACAACAGGGAGCTCCCTTAGCTGTGAGCAGGAAACAATAGCATATTGGCTGCTGTGCTTTGCTGCCAGAAACACGTCTTACAGCCCACAGGAGAGACCTTCCAAATGTGCTTCGACTTCTGCACCTGTTCAGCAAGCCAAACCACTAGTCCCTTCCTTGCTTTTTACATACATTGTTCCTTATAGTACTGCAGAAGACTGACAAAGATTTAAGTCCTCAGAAGAGAAGGCAGGATGATAGTAAAAAGGGATTTCACCTGGGGGCAAGGATTCACCATCCTTCAGCACTTAGCTGGAGAGTAAGAAGAAGCACACATGGCTGGAGTCCATCCCTAAGAAATGAAAACACATTCAAAGTGCACCCCTGCTCCACACACTTGTCCCAAACTCTTTTTACTCTTATGCCTTCCTCACCTCTGCAGATACACAGAAAACTGAGAGGAGCATCATCTGAGAGACCTCCGAATTAGGTTTGATTTCAGCGCTAAATCTTTCCTTGATGGCTCACAGTGGCACTGTATTGCCAATAGATTACAGGGTTTCAGCTGCTTGCTATACACAGCAGAGCACACAAAGGAACCCCTGCCAGCCCTAGCAGTGCTCTCAGTCAAATAAAAGCCCTTTAGCTTCCTGTTGCAAAACTCTCTCTAGGATTCATGTATATTTTATCAAAGTTACATGCAGCTCTGATACTTGCTTCTAAAGTGCTTTAGCATGAATCCCAAGACATACTGAAACACTGCGGTGGCCCTTTTATAAAATCAAGGTTAGAATAGAGAAAAAATGAAATAGCTTGGCTCCACAGCATGCATTAACAACAAATTCTGATCAACGGGCTTATATTGATATAAATAAGGAGAAGAAACACAAACATACATCTACGTTAAATCATTTAGCTCCTTGTAATTGTACCCTGGGAGTAGCATGAACAAAGAGAAACTCCACTGTTTCACCTCTCATATACGAAGGTCCTGCAATGATCTAAAGCTATTTCTTGCCAGAAGTGCTTCTACAAACCAACACAGAGGTCAGCACAGAAGAGCTATACCCTCAGTGGAAGCCAATTACTGTGAAGATAGTTAACAGTCTGGAATAAGAAAAAAAATAAAAGAAAGAAAAAGAAAAAAGGAAAAAAAGGTTGGGTTTGTCAGCTGGGATTTTTTTGTGTGTGTATCTTAAGATAAGCTGTGAGAAAAGAAAAATTTACAATGACCTATTCAGAAACAATGAGTATGTTTTTTTTAAGCTGCATTTCACGACTCCTTTGTCTTCCAGGCATTTGGAAATTTTAGATCAAGATAGATGCACAGAAAGCATGTTCTGGCTACAGAATAATAGGGAATTAGGTAGAAGTCAGCAAGAGCCAACATAGTGCAGGGGTGATTTAAAAAACAGAATTCATTTTGTAGGTAATAAAGCTTTAGTACTTACAGCTGTCCTCTTCTTCAGTAATACATTTCACAACATAACAGGCATAGATGAAGCCTGCCAGCTGAAACAAAATGTAATAGCGTTAGATGTAAAGCAAATACCATAGAAAAACATGAGTTTGTTTTAGAAAAGCAGTAACAGAAACAACAGAAATAACAAAATTCACCAGACTATGTTTCATGAGGTAATGATAATTCTTTATAGCGGTTACTTAAATCTAAGAATGAGTTAATTTACTTATTTTATGTGATTCTTTTGGAAATAGCCATGCATTGGCATTTGAAAAAAAAATGCTCTTCAGTAAAACTTCAAAGAATTGATCAAAATTTTTCCATTGCAGAAATTGCTTATTTTTATTACTGAAATCCGGAAAATTAAATGAATGATTGGATGGATGGGAGTTGAACAGCTGAAAATGCAAATATTTATGCCAAAGTCAGATTTATTTGTCAACAAAACCTAACCCTCTTGCAGAACACTGCTTTTTTTTAGCAGAACCTTGCCACTTAAACTTAGGACAAAGTCAGTGCACTTATAAACCAACTTTATAATGATGTTTTATCACTTGAAATTAGGGCTGTGGATCTGACTCTAGGATGTGTTCCCATATCTCCAATAGCTCCAAGCCTCAAGACATATCTGCCAATTTGGGTAGGTCTGGATGTGTTTGCATCAGTATCTCATGTTGCTGCTGGCAAATTCAGATCTTGTTCCCCTCACTCCTCCCCTCAGAACGTGCCCAGAGGTGAATTATAAACAGAAATAATAGAATTTAAAGAAATCGAAAATCTCGAGAGGTGCTTGAGTACCATGGCAGATTGCTTATCTCAAAACATCACCTGAAAAAAAAAAAAATAGGTAAAAAATCGCTAATATCACACATGCCATAGGGTAAGTAGCATGTGAGTCCTCTGCTAGTCCTTCCAGCAAGTTCTGTTTGATGGCCAGGACATTACACTTACACTAGACGCAACATAACAGCATGTGTGCTGCATGTTGCATTCTTTACATGGTTTCCCTTACATGTAGGTCTGGAAAGTTTTCCTTACTGATTTACAAAACAAGCTGTTTTTCATCCTTCAGCTCATCACTGAAGTTTGCACAGTATGAATTCAAAGGAATTCAGGTTGTTTCATCTCTTTGTAGTGAAAAGTGAGCTGTGCTGTTAAAACCTGTTATTCTGTATAGTTCACTTGTATAGCTGCAGACTCAAATGTAAACTTTTGGAATCAGTTCTCTATGTGGATCATAATAAGACCTAAAGGCTCCAGCCAGGACTGGGCCCTCAGTGCATATGGTGCAAAAATCATTGTCTGTGGCTGAGGAAGATCATGATCGTAATTTCAGACAAACTAATCTCTAGGTCAGACAGTCAGAGGAGTCTGAAGTCTGAGGGAAGACTATGTGTTGTTATAGATGCTGGTCAGAGTAAATGGATTTTTTTAAGGAATCCAAGGCACCTCTACAATCACTGGAATATTCTGGGTTCTTAAAGCCATTAATATTACACATACACATGAATTACAAACAAATCCACTCTGTTTCTTAGAGATTTCATAGTGGAGGCTGTGACTATGCTTAATTTACTCCAGCTCTTACACAGACCTTTCTGGTATTTCTTTCAGTTTTCCTTGTAGAAAGCTCTCCATACGTATGAATGCTAGTTTCTAGTATCTGTATGTGTGAGATACAGCTAAAGAAAAAAAGAAAAAAAAAAAAGCTAGGCCCAAGATTTTTTCTGAAGAGATTGAGGCTTGATTTGGAGACCACATTGCAGGAGTACAGATGTTGTCTACTAACTGCTTAAGCTCCTGTTGGGAGCCCTAAAGTGGCATTATAACAGAACTAAATCATTAATTTTGTCATTTATTATAAATCTACCTCATAGTGCTGCTGGGAAGATTTTACACCTGGGAAGAATGAAATATTCACTGCTGGGCACTAAGAATGCAGTGTACCAAGAACAGTGGCATTCTGCTAATATCAGCATTTCATCTCTGCTTTATTGGACTGTTCTTTCCTTTGGTTTCTTGGTTTCATGACAGGGCTAATTTACTCCACTGATTTATGCCCCACCGACTTCAACGACATTACATGAGGTTTAATCCAGCAAAGAATTAGGTCCAGAAAGGTTATTCATAAATGATTCTATTCTTGGGTGCAATCCTAGGCTTAATAATTTCTCTGTTCTCTTTTTACAGACCATCACATCCAAGGAAGCTGAACAGTTGCATCTCTGCTAGGCGACTGCAATGGTAGTTTTTCTTTCAATACTTTACTGTCTTCTAGAACACTACAAGCTCATGTTATTAACTAAACTTTTCTCACAAAGCACAGCAAACAAACTGTATCACAAACTGTGTTTAAAACTGATCTTTTAATTGTATTCAGTTGCATCTCTTGAATGTCTAGGGAACTCCTTTGATATATAAGTAAATCCTACAGCATTTCATCAGGTGAGCTTGCTGATTAAAAGACTGCCTTAAAGCTAGAAATTGTTCTGTTCTAAATACAAATGGAAGTTTGTTTCCCTTGAGATAATCAAAGTTTTAAAATAAACCTCCCCTTCTCCCACATCTATTGAAACCTTTGCTTGGTACAAATAAAAAAAATAATTTCAGCATCACATTTTTTTGGTGTGCGTTTTCTTTCTTTCTTTTTCTTTTTTCTTTTCATTCTTTCTTGTTTCTTTTCTTTTATTTTTCCAATTTTTTTAAACCAAGACATGTTTCCTCCCCCAGTGGACTCAGGCTTCCAGTGAGAAGAGTAGAGCTCACCAGTGCACACAACAGAGCTCTCATGGGGAACAGTTAGCTAAAACTGTTAATACATTCTCACAGTGACAAAGGGCTCACTAAATTTGTCACCTTTGTTATCATGCAAGATGCTTTTCTTTGACCTTGTTTTCCTAATAAAAACACACTACAATCCATTTATGTACAGCACTATATATGTAAAGTAAATTGCAAACAAAACACTGACTACACTTCTCCCCCCAGAGAAGATGAGAAAAAAGGAAAAAAAAAAGGTTAGTAACAGCGCTTAATGCATTCCTGGAAAGCCCTCAAACATAGCAGTGCTGAATGCAATATAAGAATTATGCAGAACAGAGCCTTCCTGATTTAAGTATCTCAGGAGGATTTTTGTCTTATATGAGAAGGACGGGAATGAGTCCTTAGAGATAAAGAAGAGAAGGAGCCTGACTGTCTCAGAAAATCATTTTAAAAACTAGGAAGGCTATCTTAGAAACTCTAGTTTCTTTGCTTCCATTTTATTTAAAGAAAAATTCCAAAACATACATATATATATTAACCAGGCTTTCTTCTATAAATCATGTAGCAATAAAAATAAATAGATGTAATGAACAGAAGAACAGATCTTCATCCCAGACCCATCCCGATTAGGTGTCTACATCTGTCTCATTTACATTTTAATACTGCAGTATGGGCCTCCAGAGGAGAAGGAACTATTAACACTCCTGCTCATTTTTACCTATAGTGATTAGAGAATTAATGTTTTTATGGATCTCATTTCCTGAAACTTGAAAAATAATTGCTCTTCACTATTCTCCCTGATATATCCATAAATAAACACTGCTTTTTCTAAAAGTTACACATTACTCATCGCAGCACCAGCTCCCTGGGTGTTGCTTTGATGGAACTCAATGACCATCTCTGTAGATGGAGGCAGTTATACAATGATCCCAAAACTTTTTAAAAATAATTTTTTTTTTTCTCTATGAACACCTTGAGAAAACCATCATTTCTTCTGCCAAGAAAAAATCAAGAAAAGCAACAGCTGAAAACTGTCAGCAATATAACAGCTTTACTAAAGAGATAGCAATTAGATTAATTACTGAATTGAGTTAATACATCTTATTCCGTTATTATGGCCAGATAAGGCAAATGAAAAAATGGACTGAACATTCTCTACCTGAGTTAGCAGCATCCTGTTACACTTAGCAAATTCTGAATTTTCCATGAGTATACTTCCAGACTTGCCCAAAACGTCAAGTGCTGTGATCAAACTTAATCAGAATCAGCATTGATCAAAATCCTGTTTTATTTTCTCTCAGTTCTTTTACGTAGATGAATTTTTTCTTACACTGCAAATAGCATCAGATTTGGGAAAATGCTATTACATACCATCATATTACCATCATTCTTGGTCAACGCCTCCACCTTTACCTCTTTTAAAGAGATATCTAGATGGATGATTATTAAGAGTTATCTTTATTAAACTGAGTGCCTGAAACAAAAGAATGACAGCAAGAAAGAAATAAAAATTAAAAGCAGGTAAGACCTGACTCAGACAAGGTGATGAGAAGACTCAAGATGAAGATGAATGACTTAAGAGTTATGGAAACAGCCCATGGAATTGACTTCACTCAATGTGAGTGCTTTATTCTATTGCTGGTCTTTAGCAGGAGAAGTGGAATTCAGACTCAAGAAACACCAAATCATTACATTTTCTTATGCAAAGGCGTTACAGTATTTGCTGAAACAGTTAATGCAGAGGCTTCTGTATTTATTTTTCATTACAAAGTTGTTGGTTTTTTTTCAGGATAATACAAACACTTTGGTTTCAAGATCTTAGCAAAAAAAAAAAAAAAAAAAAGGCTATTTCAAGCAATAACAACACAGAATTACATAAAGTTTAATTTTGGTCCTGGAAACTTTATATTGTCAAGCTGTGGTGATACCTATGTGCAATTTAATCATATTTCTCAAGCTCACAGGAGAGAGCCTTTTTAAGAGGTTGTATTATATATATGTGAGCTGCTCTAAAAGCAATGCCTCCTATTTTATTATGTTGGCCCACAATGTGAGAGGCAGATGTTGGTGGTATGGCAGTAGAGGTTGGAACTTCCCACCAGTATTCTGTTACATTTTGCTTCCATGTGACAGATGGCAGCAGAGGGGCAGTCTGACATGAATGTATGTATGTACGTAAATACATATATACACACACACACACATTAAGGAGTAACTGAAAGAAGCACTGAGGAATTACTACATAAAACCTTCTAACGTATTGATTCTCAGAAAAAATGTACTCATTATCTGGCAGAAAGGGTGATGCAGAGACCTTTCTCTCAGTATCTGTTGAACTAAGTCACTGCCATGGGGTTGTGATGTTGACCCCTACAAAAACTCTTTCAAGCATGATTTCATTGCCTACAGTATTGTTGAGTAAACTTCATTACTAGAGTTTAATATAAAACTCAAACTATGTTATATGAGAACTTCTCGGTGGAGGTACAGTTTATTTATGACTATATTTACCATTTCCAGAACTGTGTAGGTCTTCCAAGTTTAACATTCATCGTAAGAGGGCCATTGGAGAACTGTTGATACCAGACCAGATTCCTGATAGGGAACGTAGACTATATTGCCTTGTTGTCATTATTGGACAGAATTAATGGTCTGTGCTTTATCTGGAAATAATCATTCCTTGGTAAAAACAAGCATTTTTCTTATAAGGAATAAAATTACAAAAAGAAAATGACAATGCTAAATTAGCAGAGCCACCATAATATTTAGTGGATAAGCATGAAATTAAATAAAAATAAAAATAAATCGTATAATTTCTTAACATTTGTAATTGTCAAATTATTTTTTTTCCTTTCTTAGTCTGAAAACTGCCCAAGACATTTTTGATTTTTTTTCCCAGCAGGTACAATAAGATATGAATCATAAATGCAGATACATCTAGCCACATTGGAAAACAGAAGTATGATAAAAAATGCATTTATTTCAACCAATGCATCATAATCTTTGTTATATCAGCTGTCTAGAAGGTACTTAGCATAAAGTCTTTCTTTATTTCTCAGTGGACTATTCAATTTTCTGGAGATTTCCTTTTGAATAAGCATTTGAAGATCATTGTGAAGACCTGGTAGAATGCTTTTGTTTGAAATGCTGCTGGATGCTTGAGAGCTGTTCTGTCTTGTTCAGGGCAACTGTTCCCTCAGCATCTTCCCTGGCATGCTTTTTCACCGGATGAATGGAAGAGACCACAGGGGCACTGAAAATCACAGTGCTGTGGCTTGTCAGATAAGAGCTGTGCAAGCCTTTAACAACAGTGGAAGGCAGGACATACTTACCTATTTTGAAGCTGTATTACAGATACTCTGCTTGACCCAAATTTTCTGAAAGTTTAGAAAGACTTTTCAGCAAACCTGACCTAAAACTTTCTGCAGATGTCTCCTACTCCTAGGTATTTCAGTCTGATTTATGCTTTTGATAACCACTCGATATTTGGCATTTTACCAAGATTTCATCTCACGGCTAAAGAGAAGGATGTGCTTCTTTCAGACATCAAACACAACTCAAAATGTAGGGGTTCCAGCTTGTTTGAAACAGAAGCAGGGATCCTTTATTACTGACCTCTGTGTTAACCGAGCTGCAGGGCACTCTGCAGATTCAGGCTCAGAGATGAAATTTACATCCCTGCTCCCACAGGCAAAATGCCCACCTGGGACTTTGCTGGACTCCCTCAGGAAGCTGAAGCAGGCGTGTCTTGAGGGGCAGAAGGCAGCCATGGCAGCGTGACCTGTGCTAATCTCCAGATTACTGCTTCAAGTAGTGGTGGGGCTAGGAAGCTAGGAGAAAATTCTCCGCTAACCTCATCCAGCAGATTCTGGGTGTAGCTTAAGTGGACATTGCTCAGTGCAAGCTGAAAGCATTAATACTGGAGAAGCAGAAACTAGCACTTATTTTCTTCTTTCCTGTTTATTGTGGAATTGTCTCCACCTTATCTTTTCTCACTTAAGGTTAAAGATATATTTGGTTACAAATATTTGTTTATTCCATCCAAACAGGTTAAAGGAAGTCCTGAAATGTTTCTTGCTGCTTCCTCTCTCTGTATAGCTCTACAACCCAACTTGCCACTGTTAGAACAGAGCTCTGACTGTACAGGGGTCAACATTGTGCAGTGACTGCTGCTTGCATCAAAGTGATTTAGCCATTAGAGCTGTGTAGATTCAGAAAAATCATCCCATTTATTTTTAAAACAAAGTCAGCTGCCTCTATCCATTCAGCAACAGCAAAATAACAAAACAAAGAATGAAGTTGAAACAAAAATACAAAGTAAAAGATTTTAAAATACGTTTCACCCTGGTTATTCTGTTATTAATAGGAATAGACTATTAAAGCAAGAGTCAGTATGTGTCTGTATGTGAGCTTTGTGCTGAAGGTTTTATAGCAAGAAAACTTTTATGGGAAAAAACTTTGGACCTTTTTCCCTTCTTCTGGGAATACTTTGCAATGGTTTAATCATCTGGCTTTGGTATCTGACTGCCTTTAGCAGCAGTAGGTTTTCTTATCATTATGTCTTAACTGTGTGTCACCTTTTCCAGACAGTCATAGGATTAGGATAAGAGAAATTGGTTCCTTATGCTGAAGATCTAACAAAGACACAAACTGCTCACAGCCTGCCAAATTAATGCCTAGCATTTTAAATTGAACTGAATTAGATGAAACTGTTGATTATCAATGCTACTCACTCTTTTGAGGGGCAGTCAGAAAAAAATATATGCATTTCTGACATTTGTACAGATTGCATAGGGGAAGTATTTCGGTGGTTCAAGATAACTCTGAATTCCTGATAAACAAACACATATGAATGCTTCTGCTCAGTGAAAACCCATCCCTCCTTGCTGAGACTCAAATATGGCAAGCAAGCCTCGACAGTGTGACTGTGAACACTGGGACCTCGGATCTGGGAAACAGAAGTGTTTGGAACAAGGAAACAATGAAAAGAGCAGTAATATGTTGTGAACATGTTGTGTCTGTCAGTTTCTCAAGACTGTGAGCCACCACAAAAACAGAATAAAAGTTCACCAGGGAAGCACAGGTAATTTGCTTTTGCCCATCGCCATGTTAGAGCAATGCTGTCTCATAAATGAGTCAAGCCAGAACATTTTGTCAGAGAGACTCTACTGGAAAGACTGACTCTTTCCCTGACTCCATTCATTTTCCCTGTGATGAGCTACTGTTTATTTGAAGGCTCTGACAGTGGCCAGAGGATCAGGAAGCTTCATGCCAACTTCAGCTCTACCTTGGCTTCATGGCACTGGTCGTGGCCTAACAGCCTAATAATGCTCTGGTCAAAATTTTTCTGTGGTGGCCAGTGATGGCAGTGTTGAGAAGGCAGAGTGATACATGCTATGCAGAGTCCTCTGCTCAGATGAAGCAGCTCTTCAGCAGCCTAATTACTTTAACATATAAAAAGAAAGCCAAATATTGCATACATGGTCATTCACTGCAAATGCTCTAGATGGTGTGATCTAGAGGAAAGGGGCTTAAAGTGATAAAACCTGAACAGTGATTGACTGTTAAAACACAATAACTGTCATTCAAAGGTAAGTGGGAACTGCAGACTAGCAGCAGAGGAATAGACCAATCTCTTGGGCAGTGCCATCAGCACCAGAGCAGCCGGGAAGGTGGTTAGATCAGAGGGAGGCTTTGCCCATCTGATCTCCATAAAGCAGATGAAGGAAGAATGAACATATCTTAACCAAATAGCTCCCTCAAGCCTTACGCTCTGGCATAAGGAATTGGAGGTATCTCAGTGAAAGTATAAAGCAGTCTACATAGTGGGGCTCCACATCACTGCATCTGCCTGGGATCTATACATTCAGCAAATGCATTGCTTAGCGCAAACATTTTGCTCTAGATGCACAATATAACAGCACTGGGTGTTGGGGGGGGGGGGGGGTTTCAAGGTCAGTAAAACCTCTTCCCGTGGCATCTAATGTTTAAAGTAACTGAACTCAGCTCATGTTTCAGTGCTATTTTTCCTCACAGCATTAGCCTACTGTGGGCTTTTTCCACCTTTGTAATCTATATTAAAAGATATATTTCAGTGGTACCTTTTCCATTCAGCAAAATCAGCTAAGCAGGCTTCAAAAAGCAAATGCTAAAGTGCTTTGTGAAAACTTTCTTGCAAAAGGAGACCCACTGGAGAGTTTAAAGGAGCATAACACAGTATAGCACCATGCAGCCTAGACTGATATGAAGAGTTGGCCATCTAGAGCCTCCAAATGGAAGGACAATTTGAATGCTGTGGCCAAAGGCACCTTTTCCTTGACAGTCCTCCTGGTGAAGGGCAGGGAATCACTTCCTTGTTTATTCAGCATGAAAAATAGTAATCTCTTTGGCCCAAATGGAAATAGTTAAAGGTCGTGGTCACAGCCTGGAGTGGAAGAAGACACATGAATAAATTCTGTAGTACATGTGACCAAAAAAAAAAAAAACCCACAACAACCACGATCCTTTTATCTGAAGATTCCAGTAACATCATATCACATTAAACATTTTGGGGGAATGATGAATTATAAGAGAGAACATTCTCGGAAAGGCCATGTCCTTAGAGTCTGTGCCTCGCTGCAGAAAGTTAAGTGGATGAGTTATATATGACAGTTTATGAACCTTATTAATATAATGCAGTACCTGGGAGTGTGCCAGCCACAGTGATCAAGGAAGCCTAAATTAGACCTCTGCCATCGACAGACATCAGATGCCCATTTAAAACTAAATGTTTCATCTGAATCAGTCAGTTTCCTTGTTATCCTCAAAAGCACTGATCTTCAGCTTGAAGCTCTGTTGCTCCATGCGGCTCTCAGTAGCCAGCACACATCTCTTCCCTAGGTCTCAGTAAGAGACTATTTAACATGCTGATGAAGAAGCTGCTCTGGTAGGAAGAGCACGAGTGACAGCAGTAATTTGACGTTAGGCTCTAATGAAAAATGGGAGTTTTGTGGGTTTTTTAACCTGTAAGTGTAATGGCCACAGCTCTATCACCTGTTCCAAGCACAGGTCACTTGGGGCCAGGGTGACCTTTGGCAACCTACCCAGCAGCAGATTAGGATGTCTTGACCCCTGCAGGAGTGTATAAGGAAAGGGGAAGGGAGGTTTCTGCACCAGCAGAGAAGGACAGTTTCCATCCAGCCTGCACACTGGCAGTGGACTGCAGGAAATGAGAGAAAAGGCCACAGTCCATTTCCTTCTGCTCCAGCAGCAGCAGCACACACAGCAGCCAACATACTGGCACATCATCTGTGTTCCTTCTTCATGAAGGAAAGCTTTCTTTCTTTCTCTCTCCTTGGCTCCAGAAGTTCACAACTTGGTGACACAGAGCTGCAGTGCTCCCTAACACAAAATCCAAAATAGAGTAGTGTAGTTTTTTTTTTTTCCCCTCTGAGTTCCATTTACGAAATCCATAAAATGTATGTGATAAAGCCAATATCAGAATGGCACTATAAGGTTTTGTTCATCTTTATTACTTTTGCTTTGAGATTTTTGATGGAAAACATTAGAAGTGCTATGTATTTTATTTTACATTGTTGTTATTAGAGTGCTTTGTGAAGAATGACAGAGATGTCTTAACTTCCTATATTTAATATTTTTGTATTTAAAGTATTCCAACTGCTTATATTGTCACATATCATACAGTATTTTTAGTTCTCAGATAATAGATCCTTAGTACATAGAGATTTGGTGTTACTAACTTGAACAGATAAACTACATCTTTGGAAAATGAAAGACAATATTATAACCTACTAAGCATCAGAAAAGAAGTGATTCTTAAATGTGTGGTGCTCCTACATCAACAGTCCAGTGCCAAAAGTGAGAAGTATGGCCTTATTACATCTGGTTCTATTGCCTTGGCAGAATAAACTGGAGGGAGGATAATTTAATTGGCAAGGCATAAGAGAATACAATATGACCCTGTGCAATGAAGTCCAGCTCACACAGCCATCTTTGAGGACAGCCAAGCTGTGCAGCAACACAAAGCATTGGATAAAACCAAACTATGTCACAATTCATGGGAAACTTTCTCCAGTTTCTTGTATATCCACAGAAAATGGACAGAGTTCTATCAGTGTTATTTATGTATATAATAACTGAACTACACCTTTTAGAAGGAATGAAAAAAACCCTATCACTGCAGTTCAGTCTTCAATTTAAGAGTTTTCATCTGAAATGCTGGTTATGAAACAGATCATTTTCAAATATCGAGATATGTGATGCTAGTTATCAGCAAAGGTGTACCTACTAGGAAGTATCAGGAGGGTGTCCCAGAAGAAGATGAAAAAAATCTTAATTACATGATAGTACACAGGATAACTGCTTGGAGAAAAAATTAACAGTACCTAAAGGCATTAACTGTGTTGTCAGAGGGACAAGAAGAGATGCCAGCAGACAAGGAGCTCAGGTGCACACAGACATACTGAACTGCCCTTCATTTTTCACTGATGCCCTAATGGTAGAGTGTATTATCTAATGCAAATAAGAAAATACTGGATTAGGACATATGTCATTTTAAGAGAGGCTTACTACATCTTCTGTGTTCTTGGACACTTTCTGTTATCTACTGATATGCAGGAAACACCACTGTTGGGACTTGTCTTCATACTTGAAGAAATTAAATATCTACAGACATTCTGCTTCAAAAGTCATGTCAGGAGATTAATTTAATTACTTTGAATGATTATATGATTGCCAGGTTGACAGCTAGAGATCTACAACATTACTGAATGAGAATATTCGTTTCTGAAACCATTCTACATTAAAGCGCATATGAAACTTGGTGACTTACTGTAACTCCACAACATGATAGAAAAAGCAGCAACAGTACCAGAGTAGCAAAGTCCTAGGCTGCTGCAAGTGGGGTGTGGGAGGAAGGAAGGAGGGAAGGAGGGAAGGAGGGAAGGAGGGAAGGAGGGAAGGAGGGAAGGAGGGAAGGAGGGAAGGAGGGAAGGAGGGAAGGAGGGAAGGAGG